>NW_027513915.1:0-118183 GCF_048772815.1 Callospermophilus lateralis
TAAACGTATACCCCTTCTCAGGGCTAACCAATCACCCCCTGTCCGACCTCTTCCTGCCAATGAATATGCTAATCATGTTTTTGGGTTGTTATTTGATTTTCCCGTGGTATGTTGATTTGCTAAAGGAGGCTATGATGTATGCAAAGTCCCTGCCCTCTCTAAAGAATGTAAATAAACTCTGCTCAAGTTGTTCTTGGGGCTCTTTGTTCTTTGCTCCTCTGAAGATAGCTCTGAGCCGCAGCATGCTGGACGCCCAATAAACCCTTTGCTGTGGCATGAGACAGTCTCTTGGTGGTCTTTTCCTCCGACTTTTGACCGATCTTTTTACCTATGAAGGACCTGAGAGAGCAAAAGTCAAATCCATGTCAACTTCCATGTCAAACAACCTGGTCAGAATGAAGGAATGTGTCTGAATCAGCCTCTCTTTTCTTAATGTAGATTAAATGGACCAAACCAGGCCAGTGTACAGAGCTGTTCCCAGATGCCTATGGTTGATATACCATTCTAACTTATGAAAGTGTCACAGGAAGTAGGGGCAGCCTCCATCTCATGGGACCATTGGAAGCTACTGTTAGGACAAAGTGGTTTTCCATGGCAGTGACCTCATTCAGTTCCTGAAGGAAGTGACCTACCACACTTCCTTGGTGATGGAACTCTCTGAACATGGGATCCAGGAAGCCATGCACCCAGAGCAAGTCTTAGTTTCTGTCCCAGTGGTCTCAATTGTTTGAATTTACCAAAGACAGAGTCATTGTTTCTTGATACCTACTTATGAGATGATGCTCAAATTTCAGGAGAGCTCTGAAGAGCGGCTTTTTCTGAGAAAGCAGGTAGTGGCTCAACCATGGCTCCTGACAACTTCAAAAAGTTTGCAAAGAAGACTAGATCTGAGATAGGACAGGCCATTTCGTGGGAACATAGTATGGCCCACCAGTCAGAGGACACTCAGGATAGTCACAGTCATACTTGGGGGAAGGAGGTGCTGTTGTGGGTGTCAGTGTGAGTTTGTGGTTTTGTCTCATGTTCTGAGAATAGGTAGGAATGGCGGTTTGTATGTTTGTACTGGAAAGTTTCTAGAAAGTCGTTTGACAACACGAGTGTTTCTATGTCTGTGTATCCCACTGTATCCGTGGTTGTAGACATTTGAAATGCGAATGCATCAATGGTTGTGTCCTGTCTAGTATAAAGCTTCCCAGCATTCTTCCCACCCAATTTAAGAATGGAGTGCGGCTTGCCTAATGGATTGTGAACAGCTACTATCTTCCTAAGTTCCTCTTTTCTTCCTGAATACTGGCCACTCTCCAGAGTATCCTCATGGTTTTGTTTCCAAGATATGTACCACGTCCAAGCTCTGTTACATGGCCATGTACATGATAACTGAAGGGAATTGGAGGATCTCAGAAAACTCAGATATCAGTGTTACCAGTAAAGTCTCAGTGGAGAAACCCTGCTTTGGGCCATTTGCCTACTTATGTTTCTATTACCCTGAATGTCAGGAAGGTCTTTGCCTCAGGCCACCCCTTTGTGAAGCCTGAAGAAAACAGTTTTCAAATGGAAATGAATGGGCATCACCTGTGGCTCTTTGCTTAATTGCTTTGGAAAGGGATGTGTCTGGAACAGCCACTTGGCCTGGTGTGGTGGCAGTGGCTTAGATTCTCAGCACCTGATGGATCTAAAGAAAGTTTCCAAGTGTGCATCCAAAACCAAAATGGCCGAAAGAGCAGTCATTGTGGATGAAGTCTCTCACTTTCCTCTGTAAGCTTCCTGAGCTAAATCAAGTGAGAATAGGGATCATTTGGGTCAAATCAGTTCTTCAAATCCCTGCAGAGGCTAGTCGATAGGGGCTTGGGTTTTCTATGACACCAATTCACATAAAGAATCTATCCCAGACAGTCATTAGGCCTCAAATTGGAGAAGCAGATCAGATATAGGGCAGGCCTATTTGATCACTCTTGGTTCACAGCAAGGGTATCCAGGCCACCCTGACTTTAGGCAAATGAGGGGCAAGGGTGCTTATTTTGAACAGTGTATTGGGCTGTGCCCTTCATGGAAACCTCCAGCCAGAGTTTATGATGAGTGTCTATGTGGAAGAAGATGAGGAGCATGTGGGAGTGTTTTAGTTTTAATTGTGGTCATTTGTGTGGTGGTTGTAAGAGATACCTGGGTCCACCTGGGCTTGAACTCTGATGTGATTCCTCTTAGAGAATGCGTTATGGAACTGACTTCAGAGAAGTATTGCCATGAATTGTGTTGGGATTTTAGGAGGCCACACATGAGATTCGCCCTTGGACACTGAGATCTAAGCCCAGAGTGGCTTTCCACAGAGCACTGGGAATCTCAGCCAGGATATCACATGATTTTATTCTGAAAGACTTGGAAGCCATAGTTGGGAGTCAAAACACACATGGACCTTACATTCTAGACCTCAATGGGGCTGGCTTCATGTGACCTTTTGGCCAGTCTTTGGGAACCCTTGCCTGTGAGAGTTCTCTAGATTATTCATTGAAATGTGCTTCCTCTAAATTTAATGGTTCCTTAATGAATTGAAACCCACAGTTTCTCCAACTTCATCTTTGAAAATGGCTAGATAAATACCATGAAATTTTTGAACTTCCCATGGCCACCTGCCACTGGAGAACCTTTGGATGTACAGTTTCTGATCCTGAGTATACCAGACAGTTCCTTGATTGACTGGATTTTATGAAAATGGTGTAGAACAGCGATGCCAGTAAGTTGGGGCCTGCTGAGTAGTGGGTCAAGAGCTGTTGTGTGCAGTTGTGTGATAAAACATCTGTGGTCGGGACATGTGATTCTGGCATTGACTTCCAAATGACTTGTGGTTGACATGTTACAGTCAGGAATCACTTATATGTCTGAAACCTCTCCATAAAAGGCATTTTGTTATAAGTAGACGTTTCAGGGCAATGTTCAGAATCAGGTTGCTATGGGCAAAGGGACAAGCTATGTGGGATAGAAGCCTGGTTGGTGCATTCTCCTGCAGACCCTGACCCACCACACGTGACAGGACTCCCTCCAGCACTGTGTCCAAGTTTAACTCATTGCATTTCATGAAGCAAATACCAAACTCCCAGTGCAGTAGAAAGAAACACCATGAAAAGTGGAGGATGACCAAATGGCTTCACAGTCCACATGCAGAGACACTTAGCTTTCAGTGGCCACAGTTTACCTACAGAGAGAAGTCAGCACTGCTGCCTCATGTTCTCTGAAAAAATTGAAACAATGTCCTCCAGGTCTCATAGATGTAGACCCAGCTTTGATGGTCTCATTTGAATGGAAGCTAAAGCTTCTGACAACAACATATATGTCGAGTGCCCATCGTCAAAGGCAGTTTCTCAAGAAGTCTTTAGTCCGGCAGAGCTCCAGGTTTGTGTAGTGTTTACCTTTTAGACCAGGTTGCAAGAAAAGACCACTGACTCCAATTAAAATCAGATTAAAGCAAGCTTATTATCTCCACCACCCTGGCTGCCTCTCCCTCCCAAAACGTCGGGAACAGGAGAGCAGCCCAGCTTTATAGCCCAGAAAGTTACACAAAAGTGGGGTTACAAATAACAGAATTCTGACAAGCATCACACTAATGGTAGTTTACATTTTTGTTTGCTGGCTCCAACATCAGAATTTATGAGGACCATTAGAGCCTCAGAGAGTGTCGTCTGGCCAAGGAAGGGCAATATTTATGAGGTGTCAACAAAGTTTCAGAGAGGGCTGTTATCTGGTCAGAGAGCCAGGCATGGGTGAGTTCAAGGCACGGGCAGGCATTCCAAGCAGGTTCAGAATTTGGAGTAATTTATAGTTAAGCCAAAATTATCTTTTCATGGCTTTGTGGCAAGATGGCTCCAAATTTTAATAAAAGATCAGGTTGGGTCAATCATTCCCCCCTTTTCTAATGTGTTCCTTTCATATATTTGATTGGGTAGGAAGAGCACTGTGGGAATTTTAATCCCTCAGGTAACAGTCTCCCGATTTTTTGAACTCACCCAGAAACAGGTCTCCCTGATTTTATCTGACTTAATTAATTACTTATATTGATATTCTATTTATTTTTGTCTCCATTGTTGTAAGAAGAGAGGCGTCACTCATTTAGACTTCTTCTGAGCTGAGAGAGGGTGATGTGAGGGGGCACCGCCTGAGGGACATTAGTTGCCTTTTAGAAGTCAGTTAGGTTTGAAGTCTGGATGGGGAAGAACAGGTAGTAAAGCCATCTGGGGATGGGTTATTCTATGAGAGAAACAAAAAAACATGAGTACTTAATAAATGTTATAGCAGCTGGAACATGTCACTGTATAGAAGTTCCCTCACCAGTCTTTAATATCCCCAGTTATCAGGACTGTCAACTTAATATTTAACTTTTAGTGTTACATTTGTCCCTCCCCATAAGATTCAGTTTAATAATTTAATGTCATCTGATCTTGCAAAATACTTTTACTAGTATGACCTCTGTGTCTAATAGAGAAACCTTTAATTCTCTTACTCATTGCTGGATAATCATACTAACAAATACCAAGCCTATGTGTTTAGGTTAAGAATATCTGTAGGCCTTAAACTAAAAACTTCTGCCTCTGGCAGATAATTTTGATAGACTTTTTATAGTTATCAGGCATTCCTGTCTGAGAATCCTTCTTTGTAGCCTCCAGTCTTACTTATTTTGGGAGGCTAACATAAAGTGTATACCTTAAAATATTATTATTACTATTATTATATAAAATGCCCAGGAATGGCTGTAATTTGTTTTTAACTGTCTTTTCTAAGTGTTTAAGATGAAGCAGTCAAACTGACTTTTGTTTCTATCTATTGTGAACAGTCAGCTGAGCTTTTATGGGAGTCATTCCTGGGGAAACTTGAGAGCAGCTTCTCAGTTCTGCTAGTGCCATTTGCGCTAGGTGGGTCCAGGTCTTGTTTGACCATGTGGCTTCCCTCAGAAGCATCAGGGATGTCTCCCTTCTCTGATGACTCTCCTCTTCGTAGCAAATGCACTGATTGGCTTTCTGTTCTCCAGTGGTCTCATTAATCTCCCTGATCAGGAAGTTATGTGGTTCAGAGTTGCAAAGCTCTTTAGAGAAGTCCGCTGTTCCCTGGATACAGACTGACTCAGAGGGCAAGAGCCAAATATTGGTTTTCTTGTCCCTTTTCATATAACTTTAATTTTAAATCCTAATCTTAAACATCCATCAAATAAATTTTAACAGACTTATATTAAGAGTACTGGGCTTTAATGTCTATAATTTAAAATTATTTATCTTTTTATTATTTGGGATCTGTATTATTCTGTCTGTCTTGTAGGTGATGGCTAATTATCTTAAATTAACCAATGTTGTGTTCTTAAAGCAACACTTCTGTAAAACACTAACAGGGAATCTTTATATCACCCATAAGGAAATTACAAAATAAAATTAACAACAGTAAACAAACTTAGTTCGTGTAATTGCTACCCTAAAGTTTTTGGCTGAGTTATACATTATATCCTCTGTTTGAGATGCTAGTAATATTGACAGGAAAAAAAAACTTTTGAAAATATCTTTAAATGAAATAACATCTGACCTACTGCTTTCGTAGTCATTCTCACATAATAAGATGGGACACAGAGCCTTATCTCAGGTAAGGAAGGGCTCTTTATTAATCTTAAGTGTTTTAATTCTAAAGCTAATCTTTGTTTTTTAAATATCATTTTACAAAGTTTACATAAATTGTTTGAGGTCACATGAACATTAGCTAACACCATATGATATAGCATTTAAAACATGAATTAAAAAAAGGCTGAAAGTTTTTAACCTTTACATAGATTAGGCTCTCATTAACTTAAAATACATTTAAATTGTTCCCCAATATAAAAAGTAACATAAAAGTTTACATATCTTATTGACAACAGGTAAATAAATCCATATATATATATATATATATATATATATATATATATATATATTTTTTTTTTTTTTTTACCATACAACTTCAGAACACCAGCTTGATATAATGCTCTTTTAAAGTTTCTACCTTACAGACTTGTATACCTGGAAGATATGAGCACATTAATAGCATCACAATTGCATTGATTTTTCTACATTAACCAAGTTTAGCTTTTAAAGAAATGGCAGTACAGTGCTCTAAAATAACAGTTCTTATTTAATCAGTTGTTTAATTGTTATGGTTGCTTGCTCTAGAAAAATAAAACTTAATAACCACAATGTTATGGGTAAACTTATGTTTTAAGAAATTTTTGTCTGTTAAACACATGACTGATTTTTACAATCTTATACAGACTTTAGGACAAACTTATACAGACCTTAGTAAATCAATCAGATATCTAACAAAAGTACTCATGAATGAGTAATCCCATATTAAATTTACTTTACTTATTTATCAAAATATTAGACAAATGTATTGAACAGTGTACCATTTTTTGTTGAAGAAAAAGTCCTAGAACCAAGGCATATTAGACCTTTTGTCGGCATTAATATTTTATTAGATTTTTGAACACCTAGAAAAACTTGTAAGGTTAAATTTAAAGACATTTATTTTTATCTGTTTATCCAATTTAAATTGTACCAATTAAATCACTTGAATTAAAGATCTTTGGATCCACGTTTTAAAATTTGTTTTTATGAGTGCTTTTTTTTATGAGTGCTCCTTATATGTGTTAATTTGTATAACATATATATGATATAGGGATATATGTATATATAGAGATACAACACATAACAAAAGTGTGCACACATAATAATAGTAAAGGCCTTGTAGCTTTTTGCAGTTGAAATCTCCATTGCAATGTTTCAAAAACTCCACTGTTGGTCAAAGATAGAGCTGATCAGAAAAACATTAACCTAGGTCTGTAGGATCAAATTCATGAGCTCAAAAAAAGAATACAGAATCTAAGGAAAAAAATAAGAGTCCTAGAAAAAATGACTGCCCAGTAATTAATAAATACCATACAATTTACCTTTTTTCCTGCCTTAGGCCTCAGATCAGTCTCCTACTGAGCTTGCAGGCTTCTTTCATTTGCATTTCAACAAAAGTCCTGGCTGAGGTCTGAAAGGAGCAGGGAAAAACTGCTATTCTGAGCAGACACCTCAGGCCTAAGGCATTTTAACCATAATTTTGAGGTTCGGATGTTGAAAATTATGATACAATTTTAAGATGAAATTCACAAAATTTTATATCTTTACATCTTGTTTTGTCAACAGATACCATACTATGATTTACTATCCTTGTCCAAATTAATGCACTGGTACACACTGTGATATTTTCTCAGTCTACCCAATTCAAAATTAGTGACAAATAAAACTGAATGTTTGGGAAGTTACTTGCCAACTTGGAAGTAGAGTGCTTTAGTTTTCCATCCTAAGTATTTAAGTTATCTGGCATGAATTATCTGAAATCATAAACTAAACAATTACCTAAACCCGACTTTTAACTGCAAGATTGAGCAATGCTACAAAAACCCATCCAGATACCAGATTGTTACAATAAAACATCATCATTTAGACACACATTGAACTAATATCATTCCCAAGAAACAATTTATAATATCAGCACATTATTGCACATGTCTTAAAGGGCCAGAAACAAAGACACAAGACAGACAGAAAGGAGCTCCAGACTATGGCTGACAGACAGAAGCCTTAAAAACAGAGCAGATAAGAGAAAAATTTCCTACACCAGTGGCAGGATAGATGTCCTCACAAGGGGATCAGATGTTTTCACAGAGGGCAAGCTGAAATGTAATATCAAGGGTTTCCATGGTGACTTTACTGCATTTAGTGTCCCCTTTTTCTTTTTCTTTTTTTTAAGAAGACAGAGGTGGCATAATCCTTACAGTGCAGGGAACGAAGGAAGGAATTCCTTGAAGCAGCAGGGCTTTGGTAGATGCTGGGAGTCCCTCAGTCCCTCCTTTTACTTATGGGACTAGCTCCTCTGGTTTGGTTCCACCCCAATCTCGCTCCATCTCCTAACATTTCAGTAGTCACCTCTCAAAAAGTTCCAGGGTCGGGGGGTTATCAAAATTTGTAACTTAAATTTCGGTTTCTGACCTTGAAGCGAATTAATACCTATTTAATAATGAGGACAAGGTTTGAGAAAAATAAAAAGGGAGGTTTGCTGCTTTGCTAACAAAGCAGAAACACAGGGGACTCTGTCCAAAGGTTGTGACTCTCTTGAACTGGAGCAACAAGGGGTTTTAAAGGAGTTTCCATTGTTAAACTGGGAGATACTCTGTTCCTTGGTGGCCAGCAGGCATTGCCCTCTGCAGTGGGAGAGTTCCAGGCTGCCAGCTAGGGGCTTTTCTCATCCTGCTTAACAAAGGGGGGTAAACTTCATCACAGTTTTTTAGAACACAGTCCAAAGGGTGTAAGGCTTACTTGCTTTATTACCCATTTTTACGTCCAATGTCCTTAAGTTTTTACCACAGAAATCAAACAACAAAATGCACAAAAACAAACAAACATAAAACATATAGAACACAAAACAAAACACAAAGAAACAGAAACCTGGTGAAGATACAGAAAAACTGAGGAGCAATGAAATGTCTTGCTGAAGCTCCGGGGTAGGAGCTCCTGCGTGCCCGGCTGCACCTTTCTACCCTTTCAGAGAAATTCCATACAGAACAGAACAGAGGACAGAACAATTCTTGTTACTGTCCTGGACAGGAGTACATGTGAGCCTCCCCAGGCCACCTCTCTGTAATCAGAAGACATCTCCCTTAACCAGATATCTGATGTTATAAAGGCACCACCTACCAATGGAGGCCTCCTCCACCAGGTGCTTGCTAATAGTTTTAGTGTGATGGTGCACTGCAGTGCTCCCTGGACCGAAGGCTCACTCCAAGGCTTTGGAACTTGGCTCTCCAGCCCTGAGCCCTGGAGGAAAGGCCAGTGTCAGAATTTCCAGCAGTCTGGTCTTGTGGTCTGGTCACGTCATCTCGCTGGGGAACTCCAAAATGTTAGACCAGGATGCAAGAAAAGACCACTGACTCCAATTAAAATCAAATTAAGGCAAGCTTATTAGTTCAACCGGCTAGGCTGACTCTCCTTCTCAAAACGGCGGGAAAAAGACAGCATCCCCACCTTTCCTACACCCCAGCTTTATAGCCCAAAAAGCAACACAAAAAGGGAGTATCAGAAAACAGAACTTTGACAAGCATCACACTAACTGTAGTTAACATTTTTTATTTGCTGGCCCCAGCATCAGAAATTATGAGGACCATTAGAGCCTGAGAGAGGGTCGTTGTCTGGCCAGGGAAGGCCAATATTTATGAGGTGTCAGTAAGGTTTCAGAGAGGGCTGTGATCTGGTCAGTAAGACAGGCATGGGTGAGTTCAAGGCATGGGCAGGCATTCCAAGCAGGTTCAGAATTTGCAGTAATTTATAGTAAAGCAAAAATTATCTTTCCATGGCTTTAAGGCAAGATGGCTCCCAATATTAATGAAAGATCAGGTTGAATGATCACCCCTGTCCCTTCCTTTTGGAAACTCCTCTACCACCTCCAAGGTTGTGAACTCCTGATCATTTTCCAATCCAGATAAGTATTCACAGAATTTCTAACTCTTATCCTCTAATTGTGTCTTACTTGGGGCAAAGGTAATGTCAAAGCATTGTTCTGGATGAGAGTGGGAAGATTATTGTATATCACATATTTGCATACACATTGGATTCATTTTCCAATTTTCCATTTGAAATACTGAATTCCTGACACTAACCCATACCCTACTAGACTCTGACTAATAATCCTAATATGATGGTGAAACATAACCCAAGCAGAATAGAAATACAAGCCGTTCAGAGGAGGCATGGTGTGTAGTTGGAATTGCCTTTTGCATTATATAGTATAGGAGCTATAAATCTAGTCAATTTTTTGTTGAAATAATTCTGTACATGTGTTTTTAAAGTAAACAAATATGGGAATCCTGTCTCCCTTTCTCTGTAGCACACGTATTTTTATATGCACATAGAGAATCCTACCTGGTATCACACGTACATACTTGTGAGGTGGCTGAATTGGCAGATACAAATTGTGAGAAGAGATCACTACTCCTAAACGCTGTTTGAACTGAAAATTCAACCTATGGGTGAGCTTCCTAGTTCAATAACATTATACATAAATCCATGTTCAGTAAAATGAATATTTTTGCATCTGTGGATTATATATATATATATATATATCATGATGAATTTCCATTGGCATATACATGGCTACTTTTTTTTCTTTTTTTGGTTGTTCAAAACGTTACAAAGCTCTTGACATATCATATTTCATACATTAGATTCAAGTGGGTTATGAACTCCCATTTTTACCCCAAATAAAGATTGCAGAATCACATTGGTTACATATCCACATTTTTACATAATGCCCTATTAGTTACTGTTGCATTCTGCTACCTTTCCTATACTCTATGATCCCCCTCTTTTCCCCTCCCATCTTCTCTCTCTACCCCATCTACTGTAATTATTTTTTCTCCTTGTTTATTTTCCCATTCCCTTCACAACCTGTTATATGTAATTTTGTATAACAATGAGGGTCTCCCTCCATTAACATGCAATTTCCCTTTTCTCTCCCTTTCCCTCCCACCTCAGGTCTCTGTTAATGTAAATCTTTTCTTCCTGCTCTTCCTCCCTGCTCTGTTCTTAGTTGCTCTCATTATATCGAAGAAGACATTTGGTATTTGTTTTTTAGGGATTGGCTAGTTTCACTAAGCATAATCTGCTCTATTACCATCCATTTCCCTTAAAATTCCATGATTTTGTCATATTTTAGTGCTGCGTAATACTCCATGGTGTATAAATGCCACATTTTTGTTATCCATTCATCTATTGAAGGGCATCTAGGTTGGGCCCACAGTGCAGCAATTGTGAATTGTACTGCTAAGAACATCTATGTGGCAGTATCCCAGAGGTATACACTATTTTAAGGTCTTCAGGAAATAGTCCGAGAAGGGCAATAGCTGGGTCAAATTGTGGTTCCATTCCAAGCTTTCCCAGGAATCTCCATACTGCTTTCCAAATTGGCCACACCAGTTTGCGGGAACAGCTCTCCTCATAGGCCTGGTTTGGTCCATCTTCTCTACATTAAGAAGAGAGAGGCTTACTCAGACACAACCCTTCATCCTGAACAGGTTGTTTGCCATAGAAGATGACTTTTGGTCTTTCAGGTCTTTCATAGCTGCCTACATCTTCTCCAGGGATCAAATATGCATGGACCTTTGAGGTTCTCAGTAGGTGGCAGATCCCCTACATTGCTGTATTGCAAGATGAACCCTGTCCCTTCTCTTTTGTAAAGTTAGATTGAGGGAACAGTGTATGGTTAGGGTTTTAATAACATGTTCAATTTGGGTTCGGAATCATTCTGATGGATGAATAATGGTATTGGGAACCTGTGATATTTATAAAACTATAGAGGTGAAATATAAGTATGAAAACAGAAATCTAGGTAAGATTTGTAGCCCAGAAGGGAATGAGGCCCTTGATTGGGATACTTAGCTTTTAATTATGTTCTGCACGGTTGTCTCAGATAAATTGATAATCAATGGCATAGGACCTTGTACCTTGGAAGATTGATTGTAGAAGAGAACATCCACTCAAATTGGGATAGTGGGTAGGATAAGGAAGAGAGTCGGTAGGTTTAGGAAGAAGAGTGAGTATAAAATTTGGATCAAATGTTCTTTAGCAATAGGGTTTCATTTATACAGTGAATGTAAATGTCAGCACATGCGAAGAGTCAGTCCCAATGATGAACTGCAGAAAATATAGGAAAGAAGATATCAATACAGACATTACAAAATCAGGCAATTGTAAAGTGAGTGATAGGTTTAGACATTTTCAACAGAATCGAGATTGAATACATAATTTTAGGAAGAAACAAATATGTAGTCACCAATAGAAATGACATTTGAAAGCATTAGGCAAACTGGAAATGGAAGTTTTTAGTAATCCATATTCAACTTCCATTTAGGATTTGGTACAATCATAAGTGTGACCTTTGCATTTTGTGCCCAGAAAATTATTGTGATAAAATATATATGTAGATCATGTGACATGAGTATTTTTTACACCATTTCTGTGAGCAATATTTGAAGACATATAAATTAGTATTGGGGGTACAAAGTGGTGTACCCTGTGTCTATGAATATAGAGATAATGCATGAATAGAACATACTGTAAATAAATAATATAACTGGTTACACTTTAAATAATGGATTGAATTGTTATCTGAAAATATATAAGAAATCATATATTGACATACAATCATTAATTCCAACCAGTTATATATCTAATTGTAATCTTAGGGTTATTTTTTATCATGAAGTGTGTGTGAGTTTTGCTTCAAAAGTGATTATGGATCGAAAATAATGTGTTTGGAAAGAAGTCTCATGAAATTACCAATCAAGAAATATGGAGGAATCCATGTGTTCTGAAGCAGGAAGTGATTGAAAGTGAAACAAATGCCTATAAATTTGCTAAATTGTGGATGAAATATATATCCTGTGATGTGCATAAACTGATGAAATAGTATGTACCAGTGTTGAATAAAAATGAACTTCAAAATACACATCATGTACCATAGGAATCTACTTGCATTGATGTTGAACTGGGTCAGTTACTGTACAAATATTAGGATTCGCGTGCATCATTCACCGAAGTTAGTTTTCTTTTTTTTTAAAATTTTTATTTATGCTTGTTCAAAACATTACATAGTTCTTGATACATCATATTTGTCACTTTGATTCAAGTGGGTTATGAACTCCCATTTGTACCCCGTATACAGATTGCAGAATCACATCAGTTACACATGCATTGATTCACATATTGCCATACTAGTGTCTGTTGTATTCTGCTGCCTTACCTATCCTCTACTATCCCCCCTCCCCTCCCCTCTCCCACCATCTTCTCTCTCTACCCCCTCTACCTTAATAAATTTCTCCCCATGTATTATTTTTCCCTTTCTTCTCTCTTCCTCTTGTATGTAATTTTGTATAACCCTGAGGGTCTCCTTCCATTTCCATGCAATATCCCTTCTCTCTCCCTTTCCCTCCCACCTCTCATCCCTGTTTTAATGTTAATCTTCTTCTCATCCTCTTCATACCTATTCTGTTCTTAGTTAATCTCCATATATCAAAGAAGACATTTGGCATTTGTTTTTAAGGGATTGGGTAGCTTCATTTAGCATAATCTGCTCTAGCGCCATCCATTTCCCTGCAAATCTATGATTTTTTGTCATTTTTTAATGCAGAGCAATACTCCATTCTGTATAAATGCCACATTTTTTTTATCCATTCATCTATTGAAGGGCATATAGGTTGGTTTCACAGTCTTGCTATTGTGAATTGTGCTGCTATGTACATCGATGTAGCAGTGTCCCTGCAGCATGCTCTTTTTAGGTCTTTAGGGAATTGACCGAGAAGGGGAATAGCTGGGTCAAATGGTGGTTTCATTCCCAGCTTTCCAAGAAATCTCCATACTGCTTTCCAAATTGGATGCACCAATTTGCAGTCCCACCAGCAATGTACAAGTGTACCTGTTTCCCCACATTCTCACTAACACTTGTTGTTTGACTTCATAATGGCTGCCAATCTTACTGGAGTGAGATGGTATCTTAGGGTGGTTTTGATTCACCTTTCTCTGACTACTGGAGATGGTGAGCATTTTTTCATGTACTTGTTGATTATATGTCCTCCTCTGAGATGTCTGTTGAGGTCCTTGGCCCATTTGTTGATTGGGTTATTTGTTATCTTATTGTTTAATTTTTTGAGTTCTTTGTATACTCTGGATATTAGGGCTCTATCTGAAGTGTGAGGAGTAAAGATTTGTTCCCAGAATTTAGGCTCCCTATTTACCTCTCTTATTGTTTCTTTTGCTGAGAAACAACTTTTTACTTTGAGTAAGTCCCATGTGTTGATTCTAGTTATTAACTCTTGTGCTATGGATGTCCTATTGAGGAATTTGAAGCCCGACCCCACAGTATGTAGATCGTAGCCAACTTTTTCTTCTATCAGACGCCATGTCTCTGATTTGATATCAAGGTCCTTGATCCATTTTGAGTGAACTTTTGTGCATGCAAGAGAAAGGGATTCAGTTTCATTTTGTTACATATGGATTTCCAGTTTTCCCAGAACCATTTGTTGAAGATGCTATCCTTCCTCCATTGATGCTTTTAGCTCCTTTATCAAATAGAAGATTGTTGTAGCATTGTGGATTAATCTCTGTGTCCTCCATTCTGTACCTTTGGTCCACCCGCCTGTTTTGGTACCAGTACCAGGCTGTCATTGTTACTATTGCTCTGAAATTTAGTTTGAAATCTGGTATCGCTATACCGCCTGATTCACACTTCCTGGTTAGAATTGCTTTTGGTATTCTGGATATTTTATTTTTCCAAATGAATTTCATGATTGCTTTCTCTATTTCTACAAGAAATGCCGTTAGGATTTTGATTGGCATTGCATTAAACCTATAGAGAACTTTTGGGAATATCACCATTTTGATGATGTTAGTTCTCCTTATCCATGAACAGTGTATATTTTTCCATCTTCTAAGATCTTATTCTACTTCTCTTTTTAGGGTTCTGTAGTTTGCATTGTATAAATCTTTCACCTCTTTTGTTAGGTTGATTCCCAAGGATTTTATTTTTATTTTTTGAGGATATTGTGAATGGAGTGTTTTTTTTTCTCATTTCCGTTTCAGAAGTTTTGTCACTGATATACAGAAATGCCTTTGACTTATGAATGTTGATTTTATATCCTGCCACATTGCTGAAATCATTTCTTAGTTCTAGTAGTTTTTTTTTGTTGTTGTTGACCCTTTTGGGTCTTCTATATATAGAATTATGTCAGCTGCAAGTAGTGATAATTTAAGTTATTCTTTTCCTATTTTCATGCCTTTAATTTCTTTCATCTGTCTAATTGCTCTGGCCAGTGTTTCGAGAACTATATTGAATATAAGTGGTGGTAGAGGACATCTCTGTCTTGTTCCAGATTTTAGAGGGAATGCTTCAATTTTTCTCCATTCAGAATAATGCTAGCCTGAGGCTTAACATAGATAGCTTTTACAATGTCGAGGTAAGTTCCTGTTATCTCTAATTTTTCTAATGTTTTGAACATAAAGGGATGCTAAGGGTCTATTGTTCTTATTTATTTTTTGCAGAACCAAGCTTTAGTTTTGTAATTTTTTCAATAGTTTCTTTTGTTTAAATTTTGTTGTTTTCCGCTCTGATTTTAGTTATTTCTTGCCTTCTGCTACATTTGCTGTTGTTTTTCTCTTCCTTTTCTAGGGCTTTGAGATGAAGTGTGAGCTCATTTATTTGTTGTTCTTTCCTATTTTTGAGGAATGACTTCAAGGTGGTGAATTTCCCTCTTAAAACTCCTTTCATTGTGTCCCATAGATTCCGATATGTTGTGTCTGTATTTTCATTTATCTCGAAGAATTTTTTGATTTTCTCATTTATGTCTTCTGTAACACATTAATCATTCAGTAAAATGTTGTTCATTTTCAATGTGATGTAGGATTTTTCCTTCCTTCTTTTTCATTGGTTTCCAGTTTCATTCCATTATAATCAGATAAAATTCATGGTATTATGTCCACCACTTTATATTTATTGAGGGTTGCTCTATGGCATAATATATGGTCTATTTTTGAGAAGGATCCATGTGCTGCTTAAAAAAAAAGTATATCCACTTGATGATGGTTGATATATTTTATATATGTCAGTTAAGTCTAGGTTATTGATTTTGATATTGAGTTCTATAGTTTCTTTATTCAACTTTTATTTGGAGGATCTGTCCAATGGTGAGAGAGGTGTGTTGAAGTCACCCATAATTATTGTGTTGTAGTCTATTTGATTCTTGAACTTGAGGAGAATTTGTTTTATGAACGTTGCAGCACCATTTAATGGTGCGTAAATATTGATAATTTTTATGTCTTGTTGGTGAATGGTTCCTTTAAACAACATATAATTTCCTTCATTATCCCTTTTGATTAAATTAGTCATGAAGTCGATTTAATTCGATTTGAGGATGGCCACCCCTGCTTGCTTATGAGGACCGTGTGCATGGTATATTTTTTCCCAACCTTTCACCTTCAGCCTGTGTATGTCTTTTCCATTCAGATATGTCTCCTGGAGGCAACATATTGTTGGATTTGTTTTTTGAATCCAAGTTACAAGCCTATGTTGCTTTATTGGAGAGTTTAAGCCATTAGTGTTTAGAGCTACTATTGATATATGGTTTCTACTGCCATCCATGTTTGAATATTTATCGTTTTTTTAAATTTACTTTGTTTCTCCATGATTAGCTTTTCCCCCGCCCTCTGTCATTACTGAGGCACTTCCCACTGATGGTTTTGGTTGTTGTTTTTCATTTCTTCCTTGTGTAGTGTTTTGCTCAAGACACTTTGCAATGGTGGTTTTCTTGCTGCAAATTCTTTTAGCTTTTCTTTATCATGAAAGATTTT
Organism: Callospermophilus lateralis; assembly: GCF_048772815.1. Classification (NCBI taxonomy): domain Eukaryota; kingdom Metazoa; phylum Chordata; class Mammalia; order Rodentia; family Sciuridae; genus Callospermophilus; species Callospermophilus lateralis. The sequence goes on from NW_027513915.1 coordinate 16,443, forward strand.
TATTTCGTTGTCGTACCTGAAGCTGAATTTTGCTGGATACAGAATTCTTGTTTGGCATCCATTGTCTTTCAATGTTTGAAATACATTGTTCCAGGATCCTCTCACTTTCAGTGTCTGTGATGAAAAATAGGTTGTTAACCATATTGGTTTACCCCTGAATGTAATCTTCCTCCTTTCTCTTGAAGCTTTTAATGTTTTCTCTTTGTTCTGTATATTGGATATCTTCATAACAATGTGTCTTGGCGTTGGTCTACTGTGATTTTGTGTGCTCTGTGTCCTGTAAGCATCTTCAATTTGTATATCCGTTTCCTTTTTTATTTCTGGAAAATTTTCTGTAATTATTTCATTCAACAGGTTACTCATTCCCATGGTTTGAATCTCTGTACCTTCCTCTATCCAGATGACTCATAAGTTTGGTTTTTTTATGTTATCCCATATCTCTTGGATGTTTTTCTCGTGATTTTTTACCAGCCTTTCTGTGTTGTCTAGACTCTTTTCAAGATGATATATTTTGTCTTCATTATGTGACATTCTGTCTTCTACTTGCTCCACTCTGTTAGTGATACTCTCAATTGAGTTTTTAATTTGGTTTATCGTTTTCTTCATTTCTAGAATTATTCTTTGAATTTTTATAATCTCTATCTCCTGATAAAGAAGATTAACTTCTTCTTTTAACTGTTTATGTAATTCATTTTCAATGTGTTCTTTCACTGTATTTATTTGCTCTCTCATATCCTCTTTAAGGTTTCATTCCATCTGTCTAAGGTATTCCTTGAGTTTTTTATATGACCATTTTTCTGATGATTCTAGGTCCTCCTGAATATTTAGGTTATCCTTCATTGTTTGTACTCCTTTTCTTTCTTGCTTTTTTATGCTGCTCATGTTACTTCTTGTTTGTTTGAGTGCTGAGTTACTGCTTATTCTTATAAATTTATTTGAAGCTTGGGAGGAAAGATATAAGAAGGGATGGGAAGAAGTCACTAAAGAGAATGAGAATAGGCAGGTAGAATTCAAGGATGAGAGAATAAGAAAATTGAAAAGAAATGAAAAGACAAAAGAAAAAAATAGAAAATAAAGAAAGAAATAATATTTTTAAAATAATAATGATAATTAAAAATGAAAATTAAAATTTAAAATAATAATAATAATAGTAAAATTTAAAAAATAAAAACATTAAAATAAGTTAAAGAACAACAACAAAAAATGAAAATGAAAGAAAAAAAGTAAAAATAAAATAATAATAATAATAATACATGCAGTCATAGAGTTCAATTAACTTCTCTTCCAGTAGGTGGAGCTGTGCTCACTGGGCCAAGCTTCTCCTCTCAATAGGTGGGAACCAATCACTGTGCAGCAGCTCTTCCTCCCAGACTGGGCGGGTCTCCAATCCTGAGTGCCTAGGACCTTCTCTAGTGTTTCCTCAAGCCAGGCTCCACTCAACTGTGACACTCACCACAATACTTGCTACACGTCAGGTCTCTGTTCCTGGTAGTCCTGTTTTCATCAACGCCTGCCACTCTCTCCCTGTTTGCCTCCCTCAGACCCTAAGTTTGTAGAGCTTGGGGCTGGGAACCCTCAGCGAATTTGCTTGCTCTCTGGTATCCATGCCCACATTAGCTGGTGTAAGAGAGCACTGGTGGGAGCGGTAGCCGGGAATTCCATGCCACGAGTCCCACAGCACACATGATTCCCTCGGTCTGGCCATCTTTCTCACAGGAGACCTGGGAGGGCCCCTTAAAGGAGAGCTGGAAGGGGCCCTTAATGTTTCCCCGCTGTGTGGAGAGAGATGCATAGGGAATTACACACCTGTCGTACTGGTTTCAATGAAGTTATCTCCTCTGCCCATGACGTCAGTTCTCTTCCATGGTGGTATCCCATGCAAATGGTGACCGTTCATTCCTTTTGCCAGGTGACCAATGAAACGGATGGGTCCTGACTGTGTCTCCGAAGCCCCATTTCAATTCAGTGGCCTTTTACCTCTGTAAATTCAGAAGGGCCGACCAGTTATTTCAGAGGGAATGTTAGTTCTGAGACACAAGAAGCAGGCAAATCTGAGCTTCTATGCAGCTGATCCGGGCTCTGTGTGTTTTCTGAGGGGCCCAGACTGTTCGCACCAGATCCATGTCAGGTCAGCATTGCCTAGTGATTCTGAACAAACAGCATTTAGACAGTTTATGACTCCCTATGCCTGCGCAGCTTAAGAGGTCAGAGACTTGATTTCTCCATGTTCGCCACCATGTTGGATCTCCTATATTGCTACTTTTTAATGTCTGTGCGTGTGCGTGCATATATATATATATATATATATATATATATATACTCTCCAGATTTTTCAAAATATGAAATATATGTGTCTTATTATACGCTCCCTAAATTCATTCATATTCATATATGTGGATTTATAACAAACTTTCCACAAGATTATACTCAGAAATAATCATCCACCTGAAATACATATTTCTTTCCTAGTACTGAAAAGTAACTTCATAGAATGGTGCATACAAACTCTAATATTTCTACAGATACTTACCCAGTGTAACATCAATGCAAGTAGATTCCTAGGGGACATGATGTGTATTTTGACGTTCATTTCTATTCAACACTGGTACATTACTATTTCTTCAGTTTATGCACATCATAGGATATATATTTCATCCACAAGTTAGAAAACTTATAGGCATTTGTTTAATGATCAGTCACTTCCTGCTTCAGAATACATGTATTCCTCCATGTTTCTTGACTGGTCTTTTCATAAGACTTTTTCCAATCACAATATTTTCATTTTTCATTATCTCTTATGAAGCAAAACTCAAACACCCTTCATGATAAACCATAATCCTAAAATTACCATTAGATGTATAACTGGTTGGAATGAATGATTATATATCAATATAAGATTTCTTATATATTTTTAGATATCAATTCAATTCATTATTTAAAGTGGAACCAGTTAAATTATTTATTCACAGGATGGTCTATTCATGCATTATCTCTATATTCATAGACACAGGGTACACCTCTGTGTACCCCTAACACTAATGTATATGTCTTCAAAATATTGCTCCCAGAAATGGTGGAAGAAATACTCATGTCACCTGATCCACATATATATTTTATCACAGTAAAATTCTGAACAAAAAATGTAAAGGTCACACTTATGATTGTACCGAAGTCTAAAAGGAAAGTGAACATGAATAACTAAAAACATCCATGTGAAGATTGCCTAATGCTCTCAAATGTCAATCCTATTGGTGACAACATATTTGTTTCTTCCAATGATTATATATTCAAACTAAACCCTGTTGAAAATGTCTAATCCTATAACTCACTTTATACTTTGCCTGATTTCATAATGTCTCTATTGATACCTGCTTTCCTACTTATTTTCCCCAGTTCATCGTTGTGACTGACTCTTCACATGTGTTGAAATTTTCATTCATTCTCTAACAGAAACCCTATTGCTAAAGAACTTTTGGTCCAAATCCTATACTCACTCTTCTTCCTAAACCTACCGACTATCTTCCTAATCGTACCGACTATCCATTTTGACTGGATGTTCTCTTCTACATTAAATCTACCAAGGTACAAGGTCCTGTGCTTCAAATCATACCTAGATTTCTGTTTCCATACTGATATTTCACCTCTATATTCTTGTAATTATCGCACGTTCTCAATACCATTATTCATCGCCCAGAATGATTCCTAACCCAAATTGAACCTGTTATTAACCCTAAACATACACTGTTCCCTAAATCTCATTTTACAGAAGAGCAGCAACAGAGTTGTTCTTAAAATACAGGGAATTAGGGGACCTTCCACCTGCTGAAAACCTCAAAGGTCCATGCAGAAATGATACCTGGAGAAGTTGTAGGGAGGTATGAAAGACCTGAGAGAGCAAAAGTCCTATTCCAAGTCAAACAACCTGGTCAGGATAAAGGGATGTGTCCGAATCAGCATCTCTCTACTTATTTTAGAGAAGATGGACTAAACCAGACCTGTGTGGAGAGCTGTTCCCAGGTGTCTATGGTTGATATACCATTCTAACTTGTGAAAGTGTTCCAGGAAGTAGGAGCAGCCTCCATCTCATGGGACCCTTGGATGCAAGTGTTAGGATAAACTGGTTGTCAAGGCAGTGGCCTCATTCAGTTCCAAAGAAAGTGACATACCTCATTTCCTTGGTGATGGAACTCTCTGAACTTGCTATCCAAGAACCAAGACACCGAGAGGCAATCCCAGTCCATGTCCCTGTGGGCTCACTTGATTGGATTTTCCAAGGACAGAGTCAGTCTTTCTTGGTACCTCCTGATGTGAGTATAGCCAAATACCAGGAGAGCTCTGAAGAGATACTTTTCCTGCGAAAGCAGGTAGTGGCTGGCCACTTTTTCCTGACAACTTCACAGAGTTGGTCAAGGAAACTAGATCTGATAGAGGACACGCCGTTTTGGGGGAACATAATATGGCCCACCAGTCAGAGTTAACTCCGGAGAGTCACAGACCTACTTGAGGGAAGGAGGTGCATTTGTGAGTGTGGGTTTGTTGTTTTGTCTCATGTTCAGAGAATAGGTACGAAAGGCGGTTTGTTTGATTTAAAGTGAACTGTTTCTAGTATGTCGTTTGACAAGATGAGTGTTTCTATGTCTGTGTATCCCACTGTGTCCGCGGTTGTAGACATGAGAAAAGAGAATGCAACAATGGATGTGTCCTGTCTAGTAGAAAGCTTCCCATTATGCATCCTGCTTAATTTATGAATAGAGTGCGGCTTGCCTTATGGATGGGCAATACATACTACCTTCCTAAGTCTCTGTTTTTCTGAATTCTGGCCACTCTCCAGAATAGGCTCATGGTTTTGTGTCCAAGATATGTAACAACTCCAAGGTCTGTGACATGGCCATGTACAGGATAGCTGAAGGGAATGGCCAGCATCTCAGAAAACTCAGATATCAATGTGATCAGGAAAGTCTCAGTGGATATACCCTGCTTTTGGCCTTTTGCTTACCTATTGTTCTGTTGCCCTGAATATCAGGAAGGTCTTTGCCTCAGGCCACACCTTTGTGAAGCCTGAAGAAAACAGTTTTCAAATGGAAATGAATGGGCATCACTTGTGGCTCTTTCTTAATTGCTTTGGAAAGGGATGTGTCTGAATTAGCCTCTTGGCTTTGTATGTGGCTGTGACTTTGATTCTCAGCAGCTGATGGATCTAAAGAATGATCCCATGTGTGCATCCAAAACCATAATTGCCAAAAGATCAGTCATTGTGGATGAACTCTCTCGTCTTCCTCTGTTAGGTTCCTGACTTCCATCAAGTGAGAATTGGTATTCCTTGGGTCAAATGAGTTCTTCAAATCACTGCAGAGGTGCTTAGGTTTTTGAATGACTCCAAATCACATAAAGAATCTATAATTAAAAGTCAGTAGGCCACAAATTGGAGAAACAGAGCAGTATTAACGGGAGGCTTATTTGATCACTTCTGGTTCACAGGAAGGGTGTCCAGGCCAACATGACTTTAGGCAAATGACGGGCAAGGGAGTTTATTTGGACACTGTCTTTGGGTGAGCCACTCATGGAAACCTTCAGCCAGAGGTTACGATGAGTGACTATATGGAAGAAGATGAGGACCTTGTTTGAGTGTTTTGGTTTTAATTGTGGTCATTTGTGTGGTGGTTGTAAGAAATATCTTGGTCCACCTGGGCTTGAACTCTGGTTGGATTCCCCTTAGAGACTGCGTTTTGGAACTGAACTCAGAGAAGTATTGCCATGAATTGTGTTGGGATATTAGGAGGCCACGCATGAGAGTCACCCTTGGAAACTGAGATCTAGGCCCAGGGTGGCTTTCCACAGAGCACTGAGAATCTCAGCCAGGATAACACATGATTTTATTCTGAAAGACTTGGCAGCCATAGTTGAGTGTCAAAACACACATGGACCTCACATTGTAGACCTCAATTAACCTGGCTTCATGTGACCTTTTGGCCACTCTTTTGGAAGCCTTGCCTGTGAGAGTTCTCCAGAGCTTTCATTGAAAATGAGCTTCCTCATTATTTAATGGTTTCTGAATGAATTGAAACCCACAGTGCCTCCAACTTCATCCTTAACAATGGCTAGATGAATACCATGTAGTTATTAAAATTTCCATGACCAGGTGGCACTGGAGAACCTTTGAATGTCCAGTTGCTGATCATGAGTATACCAGACAGTGCCTTGATTGACTGGATTTCATGAAAATGTTGTAGAAAAGAGATGCCAGTACGTTTGAGTCTGCTGAGTAGTGGGCCTAGAGCACTGGTGGGCAGGTGTGTGAAAAAACATCATTAGTAGGGCCATGAGGATCTACCATTGGATTCCAAATGGCTTGTGACTGACATGGAGCAGCCAGCAGATCCTTATTTGTAAAGTCATCTTTTTATATGGAGAGGTTTCAGGGCAATGTTCAGAATAAGGGTCATATGGACAAGGGGGCAATGGGGCAAGCTATGATGGATAGAAGCCTGGTTGGTGCGTTCTCCTGCACACCCTGACCTACCACACGTGACATAACTCCCTCCAGCACTGTGTCTCAGTTGGGCTCCTTGTATTTCATGAAGCAAATACTAAACTCTCAGTGCAGCAGGAAAAACACCACAAAAAGTGGAGGAGGACAAAATGGCTTCACAGTTCACATGGGGAGACATTTAGTCACCAGTGGTCACTGTTTACCAACAAAGAGAGGATTCAGGCCTCCTGCTTCATGTTAATTGGAAAATAAGAACCCATGTCCTTCAGGTCAAAGTGATGGAGACCCACCTTTGATGTTCTCACTACAAAAGAAGATAAAGCTCCTGAAAACAACCTAAATTTCAAGTGCCCAACCTCAGAGTGAGATTCTCAAAAAGTCCTTAGGCCAGAAGAGCTCCATGTTTGTGGAGTGTTTACCCTGTCCCTTACGTTTAGAAAGTCCTCTACCTCCACCAAAGATGTGAAATCTGGAGCATTTTCCATTCCAGATAGGTATTCACAGATTTTCTAACTCTTCTCCTATAATTGTGTCTTACTTGAGGCGAAAGTAATGTTAAAGCATTGTTCTGGATGAGAGTGGGAAGTATGTGACACTAACACATACCCTATAAGACTCTGAATACTATTTCTAATAGGATGGAGAAAAATAACCCAAACAGAATAGAAATACAAGCAGTTTAGAGGAGTCATGGTGTATATTTGGACTTGCCTTTTGCATGATACAGAGTAGGAGTTAAATCTAGTCAATTTTTTGTTGAAATAGTTCTCCATGTGTTTTTAAAGTTAACAAATTGTGAATTCCTGTCTCCCTTTCTCTGTAGCCCATTCAGCACATATATTTTTATATGGATATATAGAATCATACCTGGTACCACACATACATTCTTGTGAGGTGGATGAGTTGGCAGATACAAATTGTGAGAAGAGATCACTCCTACTAAACCGTGTTGGAACTGAATATTCAACCAATGGGTGAGCTTCCATGTTCAGTAAAATGAATATTTTTGGATCTGTGGATGATATATATTTTATGATGAATTTTGATTGACATATATGTTGCTATTTTTTTTTTCTGTGTGTGTGTGTGTTTTGTGTCACTCACCTGTTCTGTAAAACAACTTCAGAGAGAGAGGTTAAAAATTCATGCAAAGCTCTGATGGAGGTATCTAATATCTTAGTTTTGGTCTATTGCTTCTTTTAATTGGGTCATTTGTTGTGTCCCATGGACGAGGGCAGTGGTTCCTGTGCCCACCCCTGCAGCAACTCCTATTCCGAATAGGATGGCTAAAGTGAGGGATATATGTTCCCAGTTGAAACGGGTTGTATGCCGCCCTATTTGATCTTCAAATGAACCTGCATCATGATAGAGCACTCTGGGAAACATCTGCACCATTACACAATTAATCACATCTGTTGACCATTTCATGAAAACATAAACAATGTTTAATTATATACAATTATGCTGTTGTAGGGACGGACAAGGCAAGGCACCTAAGATAGCAACGAAGACAGCGAAACCGTCCTATTTGGTTGCAACCAGATTCAGAGGGCATTGCTTCTGTTGTAATCAATTATTCTCCTGAAACTCAAGTATACGTAGTTTCAGAATTTTGTTCCCAACATGTAAGGGAAGGGGCTCAGAAGTTCACAGTCTGCAGAAGTTCAAAAAAGCCGTTGTTGTTTCTGTTTTTTCCTCTGTTCTGGGCAAGTTAACTTTTCAAGGACACCTGGGAGGGAAAGAGCTTTTTCCTACCTTTCTTATTTTTCGCCCCTGACAGCTGTTACCATGGAGCCCTGATGGTAACTTCTTTATCTTAGAAATATAGCCATCTCTGTAAAGCCCCAGCTCACGGCCAGAGGCCTTGTTCAAATATTTTGTGGAAAACAAGTAATGGGGTGTCTAGCATAGAAGTGCTTATTTTTTTAGCCAGTGGCCAAGTAGAACAAGGCAACACTAAAAGAGGAAGTTTATCTACATTGAACTCTTTTATAGGGACTCTTTTGCTGAAAGTCCTAAAGTCAGCCATGGTGAAGACTTCTGTAGAAAGTCAGTTAAGAATTTTCTGTAGGCCTGGTACAGAAGGGGAAGACAGGGAAGGTGGGGCTGACAGCAGCTCCGAGGATCTGAGAATAAGGAAGGAGAGATGTAAAAGAATAATGGGAAAGGGGTTTGGTATTTTCATAGTAACAAAAACTTGAGCTGCAGAACAGGTAGAGCAGAGGAGAAGACAAGAGTGAGTATCCCAAAATGCATGTGAGGGACTTTAAATTTTTAGTAAACTGTTTTCAGTGATGACAAAGCAACTTTAAAGGCCATTTTCATTACATCTTTGATAGGAGTCTGAGGGCTCTCCTCTGCTAGTTTCAGCTTTGTGTTAGCTGGTAAGAGGACCTGGTGGGACCCGGTGCGGGCACGGACAGGAGAAGAGAGGAGTGAGTCTGTGGATGAGAACCTGAGTACCTGCTAACTCAGCAAGGGGGCGATGGTCTGAGAACCGGGAGAGGTTTGGGTTTTTGATCTAATAATTGGAGGGGAGAAATCAGGTTGCTGAGGTGAGAGTGACAGCAGAGACTCTGGAGCACAAGGCTGAAGGTGAGGATCTATTGGATAAGCATAGTTCAGGATATGAGTGAAGGATGGAAAAGGCCTGCCCATAGGGGAATCTCCTTTCACCCTTTTGAGCACTTGCAGAAGTTAAAAAGGTCACACAGGGCTGGGGATGTGGCTCAATTGTAGCACACTCGCTTGGCATGCGTGCGGCCCGGGTTTGATCCTCAGCACCACATACAAACAAAGATGTCGTGTCCGCCAAAAACTAAAAAATAAATATAAAAAATTCTCTCTGTCTCTCTGTCTCTCGCCTCTCTCTTTAAAAAAATTGGTCACGCAGAATTTGAGGATCTAGAGACCCCTCTGGGGGCCATCGGTTTTGGTTATCTAATTGGTAATATGGCCAATGCTGTGTACTGAATTTGATGAGGAGTTTGTGTTCCATCAGGCAGCCCCTGTATGCTCACATCCCCATGACGTACAGAAAAAGTCGGCCAGGCATTCTGGAATTACTAAAAAGGAGTGATGGATTTTTCCTTTCCCCAGGTCCATGATCCTCTTAGTTGTACAAGTCCGATATTTACTGCCATTAGCCCCTTGAACTAGAGACCTTTTATTTGATAGAGGGCCCAATGGGGCCTTAAGCGCTGAGTTTATTGCCCCTGTATCCCCTTCAAAGTTTACTGGGGTCTCCTCCACTTCAAAAGATACGCTGAGCTCAGGCAGGGGATCTGAGCCCTGACTTTCGTAGTCATGCTGAAGAGTCAGAATGGCTGGCTGGCGTGGCTGCCTCTTTCTAGGGCACTCTTGAACCCAGTGTCCTCTTTCTTTACAGTAGGCACATTGATCTGAGGTCAGGGGTGGCCTCTGGCGTGGGACCAGGTATCCCTTCCTGTCTCCCTGTTTCTTAATTTCTGGCCCTTTTGTTGTTGTGACCGGGACCTTAGTCAACTCCTTAGTCTGTCTTTTGTTTCTTTTATCGTCCTTTTGCTCCCTTCTTTTCCTCAGTTTCTCTCTTATAGTATACTTTCTGGGCTTCTCTGACTAAATCTCTCAAAGTCATATCTTGTAATCCATCTAAGCATTGTAACTTTCTTTAAATATCCAAGGCAGCATGCCCAATAAAGGCCATTGTGACAGATGCCTTTTGATCCTCTGCATGAGGATCGAAAGGAGTATATCTCCTATATGCCTCCGTAATTCTCTCTAGAAACATAGAGGAAGATTCATCAGGCCCACAGGCGTGGTAGCCACGTCACCCCAAATGGAGTAGGGAAATAGCAGTGCCGCTGCCCGTGCCCGGATAAGGCCCAGTCACCAGCTGGTGCGGTAGTCACGTCACCCAAATTGTAGTAGGGGCCAAGCAGGCCTCCGCCCACGCCCGCAACAGAAGCAGACCTGTGACTGACCTGCGGAACAGGCACAGCGGCCTGCCACCATGGTAGACATGACACCCCAATTGGAGTAGTGGCAGAGCAGACCTTTCTCCTGCGCCCAGTAAAAGCACAATGGCCCACCGGCGAGGTAGTCACGTCAACCCAATTGGAGTAGGGGCAGAGCAGAGCCTTTGCCCGCACCCAGAACAGGCCCAGCGATCTGCCAGCATGGTAGTCACGACACCCCAATGGCAGTAGGGCCAGAGCAGAGCCACCACCCGCTCCCGCAAGGTAGGCAGACCTGCAACCGACAGGCGGAACAGGCCCAGCGGCCTGCAAGCGCGGCAGACACGTCAACCCATTTGGTTCTTTGAAAAAATTAAAAAAATCGACAGAACATTAGCCAGTCTAACGAAGACAAGAAGAGAGAGAACTCAAATTACTAGCATATGGGATGAAAAAGACAACATCATAACAGATATTTCAGATATACATAAGATAATCCGAAATTATTTTGAATCTTTGTACTCTAATTAAATAGAAGACGGTGAAGGCATCGATAAATTTCTTAAGTCATATGATCAGCCCAGATTGAGTCAGGAGGATATAGACAACCTAAACAGACCAATATCAATTGAGGAAATAGAAAAAACCATCAAAACACTACCAAGTAAGAAAAGCCCAGGACCTGATGGGTATATAGCAGAGTTTTACAAAACATTTAAAGAGGAACTAATACCAATACTTTTCAAGTTATTTCAGGAAATTGAAAAAGAGGGAATTCTTCCAAATTCATTCTATGAAGTCAACATCACTCTGATTCCTACACCAGAAAAAGACACTTCAAAGAAAGAAAACTACAGACCAATATCTCTAATGAACCTAGAGGCAAAAATCCTCAATTAAATTCTGGCAAATCAGATACAAAAGCATATAAAAAAATTGTGCACCATGATCAAGTAGGATTCATCCGTGGGATGCAAGGCTGGTTCAATATACGGAAATCAATAAATGTTATTCATCACATCAATAGACTTAAAAATAAGAACCATATAATCATCTCGATAGATGCAGAAAAAGCATTCGACAAAGTACAGCATTCCTTTATGTTCAAAACTCTAGAAAAACTAGGGATAACAGGAACATACCTCAATATTGTAAAAGCAATCTATGCTAAGTCTCAGGCTATCATCATTCTGAATGGAGAAAAATTGAAGGCATTCCCCCTAAAATATGGAACGAGACAGGGATGCCCTCTTTCACCACTTCTGTTCAACATAGTTCTCGAAACACTGGCCAGAGCAATTAGACAGACAAAAGAAATTAAAGGCATATAAATAGGAAAAGAAGAACTTATATTATCACTATTGCAGATGACATGATTCTATACCTAGCAGACCCAAAAGGGTCTACAAAGAAACTAATAGAGCTAATAAATGAATTCAGCAAAGTGGCAGGATATAAAATCAACACTCATAAATCAAAGACATTCCTGAATATCAGTGACAAATCCTCTGAAACAGAAATGAGGACAACCACTCCATTCACAATATACTAAAAAAAAAATAATAATTGGGAATCAACCTAACAAAAGAGGTGCAAGTTTTATACAAGGAAAACTACAGAACCCTAAAGAGAAAAATAGAGGAAGATCTTAGAAGATGTAAAAATGTACCCTGTTCATAGATAGACAGAACTAACATCATCAAAATGGCGATATTACCAAAAGTTCTCTATATGTGTAATGCAATGCAATTCAAAATCCCAAAGGCAGTTCTTGTGGAAATAGAGAAAGCAATCATGAAATTCATATGGAAAAATAAAAGACCCAGAATAGCAAAAACAACACTAAGCAGGAAGTGAGAATCAGGCCGTATAGCGATACCAGACTTCAAACTATACTACAGAACAATAGTAAAAAAAATAGCATGGTACTGGTACCAAAACAGGTGGGTGGACCAATGGTAAAGAATAAAGGACACAGAAACCAATCCAAAAAAATACAACTATCTTATATTTGATAAAGGGGCTAAAAGCATGCAATGGATGAATGATAGCATCTTCAACAAATGGTGCTGGGAAAACTGGAAATCCATATGTAACAAAAAGAAACTGAATCCCTTTCTCTTGCCATGCACAAAAGTTAAATCAAAATGGAACAAGGAGCTTGATATCAAATCAAGACATGGTGTTTGATAGAAGACAAAGTTGTCTACGATCTACATACTGTGGGGTCGCCTCCAAATTCCTCAATAGGACACCCATAGCACAAGCGTTAATAACTAGAATCAACACATGGGACTTACTCAAACTAAAAAGTTTTTTCTCAGCAGAAGAAACAGTAAGAGGGGTAAATAGGGAGCCTACATCCTTGGAACAAATCTTTCCTCCTCACACTTCAGATAGAGCACTAATATCCAGAGTATACAAAGAACTCAAAAAATTTGTCAATAAGATAACAAATAACCCAATCAACAAATGGGCCAAGAACCTGAACAGACACTTCTCAGAGGAGGACATACAATCAATCAACAAGTACATGAAAAAATTCTCACCATCTCCAGCAGTCAGAGAAATGTGAATCAAAACCACCCTAAGATACCATCTCACTCCAGTAAGTTTGGCAGCCATTATGAAGTCAAACAACAACAAGTGCTGGCGAGGATCTGGGGAAACAGGTACACTTGTACATTGCTGGTGGGACTGCAAATTGGTGCAGCCAAATGGGAAAGCAGTATGGAGATTTCTTGGAAAGCTGGGAACGGAACCACCATTTGACCCAGTTATTCCCCTTCTCGGTCTAAAACCTAAAGACCTAAAAAGAGCATGCTACAGGGACACTGCTACATCGATGTTCATAGCAGCACAATTCACAATAGCAAGACTGTGGAACCAACCTAGATGCCCTTCAATAGAAGAATGAATAAAAAAATGTGGCATTTATACACAATGGAGTATTACTGTGCATTAAAAAATGACAAAATCATAGAATTTGCAGGGACATGGATGGCATTAGAACAGATTATGCTAAGTGAAGCTAGCCAATCCCTAAAAAAACAAATGCCAAATGTCTTCTTTGATATAAGGAGAGTAACTAAGAACAGAGTAGGGACGAGGAGCATGAGAAGAAGATTAACATTAAACAGGGATGAGAGGTGGAAGGGAAAGGGAGAGAGAATGGAAACTGCATGGAAATGGAAGGAGAACCTCAGGGTTATACAAAATTACATAAAAGAGGAAGTGAGGGGAAAGGGAAAAATAATACAAGGGGGAGAAATTTATTACTGTAGAGGGTGTAGAGAGAGAAGAGAGGAGGAGAGGGGACGGGAGGGGGGATAGTAGAGGATAGGAAAGGCAGCAGAATACAACAGACACTAGTATGGCAATATATGAATCAATGGATATGTAAGTGATGTGATTCTGCAATCTGTAAACGGGGCAAAAATGGGAGTTCATAACCCACATAAATCAAAGTGTGAAATATTATTTATCAAGAACTATGTAATGTTTTGAGCAACCATATATAAAAATTAATAAAAAAAAGATAACTAAATTCGGTGAATAATGCACGAGAATCCTAATATTTCTACAGTAACTGACCCAGTTTAAAATCAATGCCAGTAGATTCCTATGGGACATGATGTGTATTTTGACGTTCATTTTTATTCAACAATGGTACATTACTATTTCATGAGTTTATGCAAATCATAGGATATATATTTCATCCACAAATTAGCAAATTTATAGGCATTTGATTCAATTTCAATCGCTTCCTGCTTTACAACATATGCATTCCTCCAGGTTTCCTGACTGGTCTATTCATGAGACTTCTTTCCAAACATATTATTTTCGATTTCCATAATCACTTTTGAAACAAAACTCACACACTGTTCATGATAAACCAAAACACTAATATTACCATTAGATATATAATTGGTGGGAATGAATGATTGTATATCAATATAAGATTTCCTGTAATTTTTAAGATATCAGTTCAATCCATTATTTAAAGTTGGAACAAGTTATATTATTTATTCACTGTATTGTCTATTCGTACTTTATCTCTAAATTCATAGACACAGGGTGCACCTCTTTGTAAACCCAATACTAATTTTACGTCTTGAATATATTGCTTCCAGAAATGGTGGAAGAAATACTCATGTCACCTGATCTACATATACATTTTATCACAGTAGTATTCTGGACAAATAATGTAATGGTCACGGTTATGATTGCACGAAGGACTAAATGGAAAGTGAACATGGATTACTAAAAACATCTATGTCCAGGTTGCCTAATGCTCTCAAATGTCAATCCTATTGGTGACTACATATTTTTTTCTTCCTAATATTATGTATTCAAACTCAACCCTGTTGAAAATGTCTAATCCTATCACTCACTTTATACTTTGCCTGATTTCGTAATGTCTCTATTGATATCTGCTTTTCTACATTTTTTCCCAGCTCATCATAGTGACTGACTCTTCATATGTGCTGACTTTAACAATCACTCTGTAACCTAAACCCTATTGTTAAAGAACTTTTGTTCCAAATGCTATACTCACACTTCTTCCTAAACGTACTATCTTCCTATTTCTATCAACTATCCCTTTTTGACTGGATGTTCTCTTCTACATTCAATCATTATAGTAAATGTCCGGCGAGCTTCACAGGAGGAAACCACCAACAGACTATCTCATGCAACAGCAAAGGGTTTATTGAGTGTCCAGCATGCTGGTGCTCAGAGCTCACTTGAATAGAGCAGATAGCCCTGAGAACAGCTTAAGTAGAGCTTATATACTTTACCTGGAGAGGGCAGGGAGGGAAGTTTATTGATGGATCGGGGTGAGTGGGCGATTTGCGTGCAACTGGGTGAGGGAGCACATTCTGCAGTTGGGCAGTTGGGGACAGCACATACTGGGAACAAGATTTGCAAGCATTTCTCAAGATTTCAACAGTGTTTTGTTAAGCATACAGAAAAACAGGAAGTGACAAGTACCTATTTTACTAACCTTTTATTCCCCACTTCTTCTTCTGGCTACTTTTAATCATAAAAATGATCATTGGGGGGGTGTCACATTCTATGTATACTAGTAGGGTATTACCATAAGTTTAACTCGTCCAATTTGAGCCTGGAGAAAAGAAATTACACGGTTGAGAAAACAGGGTTTAATACTTAGCAATAACATGAGGATTACTATTGGACCGGCCAGGGTTGATAAAAACGTAGTTAACCAGGAAGACTGTGTGAACCAAGACTCAAACCACCTTTTTTGGGCCTCTCTGTCTCGTTGATGCTTTTCAAGGAATCTTTTTAATTTACTCTTAGATTTTATTACAAGTCCAGTATGCTCAGCATACAAACAACTTTCTTCTCTCAATGTAGCACAAAGCCCCCTTCTCTCATGACGAGGAGGTCCAACCCTCGAGTGGTCTGAAAAACAACTTCAGAGAGAGAGGTAAAAGACTCATGCA
The DNA here is from genome assembly GCF_048772815.1 of Callospermophilus lateralis. Taxonomy (NCBI): domain Eukaryota; kingdom Metazoa; phylum Chordata; class Mammalia; order Rodentia; family Sciuridae; genus Callospermophilus; species Callospermophilus lateralis. Next base: position 32,336 of record NW_027513915.1, read on the forward strand.
AAGCTCTGATGGAGGTTTCTAATATCTTAGTTTTGGTCTATTGCTGTCATTTGTTGGGTCATTTGTTGAGTCCCTTGGACAAAGGCAGTGGTTCCCGTGGCCACCAGTGCAGCAATTTCTATTCCTAATAGGATGGCTTCATTGAGAGATATATATTTTCAGTGGAACCGGGTTGAATGCCCCCCTATTTGATCTTCAAATGAATCTGCATCGTGATAGAGCACTCTGTGGAACATCTGCACGATTACACAATTAATCACATCTGTTGACCATTTCATGAAAACATTAACAATGTTTAAGTATATAGAATCATGCTGTAGTAGGGAAGGACAAGGCAACACACCTAAGATAGCACTGAAGACAGGGAAACAGTCCTATTTGGTTGCAACCAGATTCAGAGGGCATTGATTCTGTTGTAATCAACTAATCCTCTGAAACCCAAGTTTAGGTAGTTTCAGAATTTTGTACCCAACATGTAAGGGAAGGGGCTCAGAAGTTCACAGTCTGCAGAAGTTGAAAAAAGCAGTTTTTGTTTCTGTTTTTTCCTCGGTTCTGGGCAAGTTAACTTTTCAAGGACACCTGGGAGGGAAAGAGCTTTCTCTCCCCTTTCTTATTTTCCCATTGCCAGCTGTTACTACGGAGCCCAGTTGCTAACTTCGTTAACTTAGAAATGTAGCCATCTCTGTGAAGCCCCACGTCAAGGCCAGAGGCCTTGTTCACATATTTTTGTGAAAAACTAGTATGGGGGTGTCTGGATTAGGAGTGCTAATTTTTTAGCCAGTGGCCAAGTAGAACAGGGCAACATGAAAATAGGAAGTTTAACTACATTGAACTTTTTTATAGGGACTCTTTTGCTGAAAGTCCTAAAGTCAGCCATGGTCAAGACTTCTGGAGAAGGTCAGTTAAAGACTTTTCTGTGGGCCTGGTATAGAGGGGAAAGACGGAGAAGGTGGGGCTGAGAGCAGCTCCGAGGATCTGAGAATGAGAAAAGAGAGATGTAAAAAAATAATGGGAAAGTGGTTTGGAATTTTCCTAGCAACAAATATTTGAGCAGTAGAACAGGTCAAGCAGAGGGGAAGATGGTAGTGAGTATCCCAAAACGCAGAGGGACTTTAAATTTGTAGTAAACTGTTTTCAGTGATGACAAAGCAACTTTAAAGGCCATTTTTATTACATCTTGGATAGAGGTCTGAGGGCTCTCCTCAGCTGGTTTGAGCTTTGGGTTAGTTGGTAAGAGGACCTGGTGGGACCCAGTGCAGGCACTGTCAACAGAAGAGAGGAGTGAGTGGGTGGAGGGGTACCTCAGTACCTGCTACCTCAGCAAGGGGTCAATGGTCTGAGAACCAGCAGAGGTTTGGGTTTTTGATCTAATAATTGTAGTGGAGAAATCAGGTTGCTGAGGTGGGAGTGACAGCAGAGACTCTGGAACAGAAGGCTGAAGGTGAGGATCTATTGGATAAGCATAGTTCAGGATGTGAGCGAAGAAGGGAAAAGGCCTCCACATAGTGGAATCTCCTTTCACCCTTTTGAGCACTAGCAGATGTTAAAAAGGTCATGCAGGATTTGAGGATCTAGAATCCCCTCTGGTGGCCATCAGTTTTTGTTATCTAATTCGTAATATGGCCAATGCTGTCTACTGAATTTAATGCAGGGTTTGGGTTCCATCAGGCAGCCCCTGTACGCTAACATCCCCATGACTTACAGAAGAAGTCGGCTTTTCCCCCACACAGCCATGGCTGTTTTTGGCTTTGACAGTCGGCCGGGTAAACACAGTAATCTAGGCTAGCCAACCTGCATCTGGCTCGTGTGTCCCTACATCCATAATATTTGTTTCCATTATCTATGGTAAGGAAGGGATTTAATGGAATTTTAGTGGGATCCTCTTCATCAGGGATATCCCATTAGGAAAGACTTATAGCCACCTGACAAATGTCTGGGTGGAGAGATGGTCACCAGGTCCCTAAGTGGGCTGCATGCAAGATAGATTATACTTCTTTTCCAGTAGAATTTGTGATCAGCCATCGCTGCTGAACGGGCTGATGAGGGTTAGGACTACTTGTGGCCAAGGGGAGAGTCTATAGGCTTATCCACACGGTGAATATGCAATTTGAAAGTGTTACCAGTCTTTTCCAGTTTCCAGCCAGAGTGTGGACAGGGCGCAGGCTTGAGATGAGAGGCATGGATCCAGGAAGTGATTCCGTTTACCTTTACCACTATAGATGTTATAAGTAGCACCTGGTATGGTCCTTTCCAGTGGGGTTCCAGGGATGACACCTGATATCATCTTACGTAGATGAAGTCTCTTACTTGATATCGATGTGGAGTCCCCCCGTCCCCAGTTTGGTAGGGAGTGGCCAGCTGTTTCCACAGGTATCACTGAGATCTTTCAAGAGCTTTAAGTCTGTCAAACAAGGGGGTGTGAAAGGGATCATTAGGTCTTAGAGTTGGGCTTTGGTCCGTTACTGGAAGAGAGGCACCCTAGATATTCACAGGGGGTGTGGTTACTCAAAGAAACAGAGGGCATATTTCTTGCACGAAACATTGTATAAGGCATGAGCATAGTCCAATCATTTATGCTGGTCTCTAAGCTTAATTTCGTTGAGGTCTCTTTAATGGTTCTATTTATTCTTTCTACCTGTCCTGAACTCTAGGGTCTGTAAGCACAATTAAACTTCCAATGAATCCCCAGGTTCCTGGCTAACCCCTTACTTACTTGGGCCATGAACGCCGGTGCATTATCAGACCGTATTACCTTTGGCAGGCCGTATCTTTGAAAAATGTCTTTCAGGATCTGCTTGACCACCATTAGCACTGTTTCTTTTTTTTTTCTTTTAGTGGGGATGGCTTCAATCCATCCTAAAAATGTATCTACAAAGACTAGAAGATATTTATGTCCATACCTTGCTGGCTTAATTTCAGTAAAGTCAACTTCCCAGAATTGTCCTGGTCTGGTTCCTCGTAGGTGCTTTCCTGCAGGAAGCTTGGAAGGGTAAGAATTTACCAATTGATGGACTCGACAGGCTTTTTTTACCCATTCAGTTATTTCTTTTTGCTGTGAGTCAGTTAGTGGAAAACTCTGTTCTTGATACTTCAGAAATACCTGCAGTTTCTTTGAACCAAGGTGAGTGAGTTGATGTGCATTTTCTACTGACATATTTAGAGCTGTGACTATAGGAGTTTTTACTGAAGGATTTAGAAATTCCACTTGGGGGCCTTCAGGGTTAAAAGTTATTTTGGACCGGAACTTGGTGAGCAGATCTCTGCCCATCAATGGGGCTAGGAATTCTGGGATTACTAGGAAGGAGTGATGGATTTTTCCTTTCCCCAGTTCCATGATCCTCTTAGTTGTCCAAGCCCGATATTTACTGTCATTAGCCCCTTGAACTAGAGACCTTTTATTTGATAGAGGGCCCAATGTGACATTAGGGGTGAGTATATTGCCCCTTTATCCACTTCAAAGATTACTGGGGTCCCCTCCACTTCAAAAGTTACCCTGAACTCGGGGAGGGGATCTGAGCCCCTACTTTCATACTCATCCTCCAGAGTCAGAATGGCTGACTGGCGTGGCTGTCCCTTTCTAGGGCACTCTTTGGCCCAGTGTCCTTTTTTTTTTTAACAGTTGGTACATTGATCTGAGGCCAGGGGTGGCCTCTGGCATGGGACCAGGTATCCCTTCCTGTCTCCCTGTTTCCTAATTTCTGGCCCTTTTGTTGTTGTGACCAGGACCTTAGTCAACGCCTTAGTCTGTCTTTTGTTTCTTTTATCCTCACTTTGCTTCTTTCTCTTCCTCAGTTTCTCTCTTAAGGTATATTTTCTTGGCTTCTCTGACTAAATCTCTCAAAGTCATATCTTGTAATCCATCTAAGCATTGTGACTTTCTTTTAATATCCAGGGCAGCTTGCCCAATAAAGGCCATCATGACAGATGCCTTTTGATCCTCTGCCTGTGGATCGAAAGGAGTATATCTCCTACATGCCTCCATAATTCTCTCTAGAAACATAGAGGGAGATTCATCAGGCCTTTGAATTATCTCTATTACCTTGGCCAAATTAGTTGGTCGCCTAGTGGCCACTTGGAGGCCCACTATTAGAACCTGGCGATAAGTGGACAGATGCTTTCTAACTTCAATGTTTTTGGTGTCCCAGTTGGGTTGTTTCAAGGGAAAACCAGCTTTGATTAAGTTGGGAAGATGTGTCCGTCTCCAATCTGGTCGGAGGACATTTTTTTATAGCTTCCAGGAAGATTCTCTTTTGTTCCTCTGTCGTGAAGAGAGTCCCTAGGAATTGTTGACAGTCATCCCAAGTAGGCAGGTGTGAAAACATCAATGACTCAACCAGACCTGTGAGCAAGATGGGGTCCTCGGAAAAAGGGGGATTGTTATTTTTCCAGTTATATAGGTCGGAAGAGGAGAAAGGCCAATATTTGTAGGCTTGCATTTTCCCCCCATGGCCTTCGTCAATCAATGGTCCGTAGGGACATAGGGGTAGCATCAGAGGAGGTCCAGGGTTTTCAATCATTCGCCACCATCAAGTTCCCTTAGCTGGGCTAGCTTCCTCCTGTGGAGGAGGGGCTGTGTGTGCTGCGGGGGAGTTATCTGGAGGGCGCTGGGCCAGCTTAGATTCCTCCAATGGTAGAGAGGCTGAGTCAGATGCAGGAGAATCACTTAGAGGGTGTTGGTGGTTGGGGGACGAGGGCAGGGTATAATACGGGGGAAGTGAGTCCAGTAGAGTCAAATCTTGTGACTCAGGGATTACAAAGGGTGGAGGAGGAGGAGGAGCAGAGGGTTTGAGAGATCATGGGGGAAGGAGTAGGAGCAGGGGAAGGGACAAAGAAAGGCTTCACCCATTGAGGAGGAGATTTGCAGAGGTCCTGCAAAGTTAAGATATATGGCTGTTGATCCGGATGGCTATGTGTGCCTGGGTGAAAGACAATATCTCTGACTTCTTAAATTAGTGGGAAATAGAAAGATCCTTCTAGGGGCCATCCAAATTCAAAGGTGGGCCATTCTGAGGCACTGAGATTCCGAAAGGTCCAACGTTTTACTAAAAAAGAAAGATTCTGAGCCCTTAAGCGGACTTTGGTCCAGTGATCAAGGGTCAGGGACAGGGGCATTGAAGTGCTGTGTCCCATAATGAAAGATACACAAAGAGTGAATGCAAGACACATGACACAGACAAGACAAGATAATAAAGACATTCAATGGACATCCAAAACTGAGACCAGGACTGAGTAGCCAGCAAAACCCAATGGCCTGGCAATTCCGAATCCGATACAAAATATTACTGAGTCGAGGAGACTATTGTTCCTCGATTTCCCGAGTTTTTGGGAAGTCCCCCAGGGACGTGGCCTGCGGCTCTGTGACACGTCTGTCAGCCACCATCGGAGAGAACTCACGCTCTTCATCGACAGCCATTTTGCCAAGCCCTAACCTTAACACTGAAACAAGAAAGAGGGGCCTTACTTAACCCGAGAGGAACCCGTTAGGGTCTTTTGTCCGCCGCTGCCAAAACTCGGTGGAATCTCCATATGTAAAGGTCGGGCGAGCATGGAAGGAAGAGACCACTAACAGACTGTCTTATCCAACAGCAAAGGGTTTATTCTGGGTCCAGCATGCTGGGGCTCGGAGCTCACTTGAATAGATCAGAGAGCCCTGAGAACAGTTTAAGCAGAACATATATATTTTCCTTGGAGAGGGCAGGGAGGGAAGTTTACTGATGGTTCAGGGCGAGTGGTCGGTTTGCGTGCAACCGGGTGAGGGAGTACATTCTACACTTTGGCACTTGGGGACAGCACATTCTGGGAACAAGATTAGCAAACAGTTCTCAATATTTTAACAGTGTTTTGCTAAGCATACAGAAAAACAGGAAGTGACAAGTACCTATTTTATTAACCTTTCACTACCGACTATCTTTTTGCCTGAATGTTCTCTTCTACATTCTATGATCCAAAGTACAAGGTCTTATGCCATTGTATATCAATTTATTCAAAGATAAGTATCCCAATCAAGGGCCCAGTGCCCTTCTGGGCTTCAAATGTTACTTAGATTTCTGTTTTTATACATATATTTCACCTATATATTTTATACATATTGCAGGTTCCCAATACCATTATTTATTCAGCATAATGATTCCTAACCCAAATCAAACATGTTATTAACCCTAACCATACATGGTTCCCTCAATCTAACTTTACAGAGGAGCAGGGACAGAGTTGGTCTTACAATACAGGAATATAGGGAATCTTCCACCTGCTGATAACCTCAAAGGTCCATGCAGATATAATCTCTGGAGAAGATGTAGGCAACTCTGAAAGACCTGAGAGTGCAAAAGTCATCTTCCATGGAAAACAACCTGGTCAGGGTGAAGTGTTCTGTCTGAATCAGCCTCTCCATTCTTAATGTAGAGAAGATGGACCAAATGAGACCTGTGTGGAGAGCTGCTCCTGGGTGCCTATGGGTGATATACCATTCTAACTTGTGAAAGTGTCACAGGAAGCAGGGGCAGCCTCCATCTCATGGGAAGCTTGGAAGCAACTCTTATGACAGATTGGTTGCCAAGGCAGTGAACTCATTCAGTTTCTGACGGAAGTGACCTCACCTCACTTCCTTGGTGATGGAACTCTGTGAACTTGCGATCCAGGAAGCCAGTCAAACATTGACAGTCCCAGTCCCAGTCTCAGTGGTTATACTTTTTGAATTTCCCAACGACAGAGTCAGTCTTTCTTGGTACCTACTAATGTTAGGATGGCCAAATGGCAGGAAAACTCTGAAGAGGGGCCTTTCCTGAGAAAACAGGTAGTGGCTCACCGCTGGCTCCTGACAACTTCAGAGAGTTGGCAAAGGACACAAAATCTGAGACAGGACAGGATATTTCGGGGGAACGTAGAATGGCCCACAGTCAGAGAACACTCCAAATAGTCACAACCTACTTGGAGGAAAGAGGTGCCTTTGTGGGTGTGGGTTTGGGTTTGTGGTTTTGGCTCATGTTCTGAGAAGAGGTAGGAAATGAGGTTTGTTTAGTTTGGGGTGAATTGTTTCTAGTAAGTCATTTGACAATGCGAGTGTTTCTGTGTCGCTGTATCCCGCTGTGTCCGTTATTGTAGATATTAGAAAAGAGAAAGCATCAATGGATGTGTCCTGTCTTTTAGAAAGCTTACCAGCTTTCATGCTGCCCAATGTATAAATGGAATGCGGCTTGCCATAATGATGGGCAACACCTACGATCTTCCTTAGTTCCTGTTTTCTTCCTGAAATCTGGCCACTCTCCATAATAGGCTCATGGTTTTGTATCCAAGATATGTACCACCTCCATGCTCTGTGACATGGCCATGTACTGAATAACTGAAGTGAATTGCGAGCATCTCAGAAAACTCACATACCTGTTTAACCTGTAAAGTCTCATTGGAGAAACCCTGCTTTGGGCCTTTTGCTTACCTATTGTTCTGTTTCCCTGAATGTCAGGAAGGTCTTTGCCTCAGGACAAGGCTTTGCGAAGTCTAAAGAAAACCTTTTTCAAATAAAAAAGAATGGGCATCAGCTGTGGCTCTTTGCTTAATTGCTTTGCAAAGAGATGTGTATGAATCAGCGTCTTGGCCCTGTGTTAGGCTGTAGCTTAGATTCTCAGCAACTGATGGATCTAAAGAAAGATCCCATGTGTGCATCCAAAACCAAAATAGCAAAAGAGCAGTCATTGTGGATGAAGTCTTTCGCCTTCCTCTGTAAGGTTTCTGACATCAATCAAGTGAGAATAGGGATCCTTTAGGTCAAATGAGTTCTTCAGTTCCCTGCAGAGGATAGCCCATAGGTGGTTGGGTTTTCTCATGACTCCAATTCATATAAAGAATTTAAACCCCACAGTCAGTAGTTCTCAAATTTGAGAAGTGGATCAGTATTAACGGCAGGCCTATTTGATCACTCCTGGTTCACAGGAAGGGTGTCCAGGTCACGCAGAATTTAGGTAAATGAGGGGCAAGAAAGCATAGTTTGAACACTCTCTTGGGCTGCATTCCTCATGAAAATCTCCAGTCAGAGGTTATGATGAGTGTCTATATGGAAGAAGATGAGGGCCATGTGGGAGTGTTTTGGATTTAATTGTGGTTATTTTTGTGGCAGTTGGAAGGGATGACTGAGTCCACCTGGGTTTGAACTCTGGTGTGATTCCCCTTAGAGGCTGAGTACAGGAACTGAACTTAGAGAAGTATTGCCATGAATTGTGTTGGGATTTTAGAAGACCAAGCATGAGAGTCACCCTTGGAAACTGAGATCTAGGCCCAGGGTGGCTTTCCAGAGACCACTGGGAATCTCAGGCTTGATATCACCTGATTTTATTCTTAACGACTTGGCAGTCTTAGTTGAGAGTCAAAACACACATGGACGTTACATTGTAGACCTCAATGGGGCTGGATTTATGTGACACTTTGGCCAATCTTTGGGAAACCTTGCCAGTGAGAGTTCTCCAGAACTTCATTTGAAATGAACTTCCACAACATTTAATGGTCCCTGAATGAATTGAAACCCACATGCTGCCAACTTCATCCTTGAAAAATTGCTAGATAAATACCATGAAATTTTTGAAATTCCCATGACCAGATGGCACTGGAGAAACTTTGGTTGTCCTGTTGCTGAACATGATTATTCAGGACAGTGACTTGATTGACTGAGTTTCATGAAAATGGTGTATAACAGAGATTCCAGGAAGTTGGACCCTGCAGAGTAGTGGGCCTAGTGCAGTGAAGGGCAGGTGTGTGATAAAAAAAAAAATCTGTGGTGGGGCCATGTGGATCTGCCATTGTCTTCCAATTGGCTTGTGACTGACATGGTGCAGCCAGCAGACACTTCTATGTAAAGGTATCTTTTTATATGGAGAGGTTTCAGGCCAATGTTCAGAATCCGGTTGCTATGGTCAAGGAGGCAAGCTATGTGGAAGAGAAGCCTGGTTGGTACATTCTTCTGCAGGCCCTGACCCACCACAGGTGACAGAACTCCCTCCAGCACTGTGTCCCAGGTGAATTCCTTGTATTTCTTGAAGCAAATACGAAACTCCCAGTGCAGCAGCAAGAAACACCAGGAACACTGGAGGATGACCAAATGGCTTCAGAGTCCACAAGAGTAGACAATTAGTCCCCAGTGGCCACAGTTTACCTACAAACAGAAAATTAAAGACAGCTTCCTCATGTTTATTGGTAAATAAGAAATCATGTATTCCAGGTCACATAGAAGCATACCCAGATTTGATTGTCTCACTACAAAGGAAGCTAAATCTCCTGACTACAACACATATTTCAAGTGCCCAACCTCAGAGGTAGTTCCTCAAGAAGTCTTTAGTCCAGCAGAGCTCCATGTTTGTGGAGGGTTTACCCTGTCCCTTACTTTTGGAATCTCCTCTACCACCTCCAAGTTTGTGAACTCGTGAGCATATTTGATTCCAGATATGTATTCACAGATTTTCTAACTCTTCTCCTCTAATTGTGTCTAACTTGGGGCCAAGGTAATCTCAAGGCATTGTTATGCATGAGAGTGGGAAGATACTTTTGTAGCATATATTTGCATAAACATTGGAATCATTTTCCAAATGATTCCAAATCCCTGACACAAACCCATGCCAACTAGACTCTGACTACTAATTCTAATATGATTGAGAAAATTAACCCAAACAGAATAGAAATACAAGCAGTTCAGAGGACGAATGGTGTATCATTGGAATTGCCTTTTGCTTTATATAGGGTAGGAGTTATAAATCTAGTCAATTTTTTGTTGAAATGGTTCTCCATGTGTTTTTCAAGTTAACAAATATGTGAATTCCTATCTACCTTTCTCTGTATCCTATTCAGGGCATGTATTTTTATATGCACATATAGAATCCTACCTGGTACCACACGTACATTCTTGTGAGGTGGCTCACTTGGCAGACACAAATTGTGAAAAGAGATCACTCCTACTAAACGGTGTTGAAACTGAACATTCAAACTATTGATGAGCTTCCTAGTACAATAAAATTATACATGAATCCATGTTCAGTAAAACGAATTTATCTGGATCTGTGGATGACATATATTTCGTGGTGAATTTCAATTGGCTTATATTGCTACTTTTTAATGTCTGTTTGTGTGCGTGCCTGTGTGTGTGTGTGTGTTTATATATATATATATATATACACACACACTCTACAGATTTTTCAAAATATGAAATATATGTGTCTTATTATACACTCCGTAAATTCATTCATATTCATGTATGTGGATTAATAATCAACTTTTCACAAGATTATTCTGAGAAATATTCATCCACCTGAACTACATATTTGATTCCTAGTACTGAAAACTAACAGTAAATGGTGCATACAAATCCTAATATCTCTGCAGTAACTGACACAGTTTTATATCAATGCAAGTAGATTCCTATGGGACGTGATGTGTATTTTGTCTTTCATTTTTATTCAATACTGGTACATTACTTTTTCTTCAGTTAATGCACATGGTAGGATATATATTTAATCCACTAGTTCAGAAATTTATAGGCATTTTGTCTTAATTTCCATCACTTCCTAATTCAGAAAACATGTTTTCCACAGGGTTTCTTGACTGGTCTTTTCATGAGACTTCTTTCACAAAATGCAAAGGTCACACTTATGTTTGTACCGAAGTCTAAATGGAAAGTGAGTATGGATTACTAAAAACATCTATGTCCAGGTTGCCTAATGCTATCAAATGTCAATCCTATTGGTGACTACATATTTGTTTCTTCCTAAGATTATATATTCAACCTCAACACTGTTGAAAATGCCTGATCCTATCGCTTACTTTATACTTTGCCTGATTTCCTAATGTCTCTATTGATATATGGTTTCCTACATATTTTCCAGAGTTCATCAATGTGACTGGCTCTTCACATGTACTGATATTTACATTCATTCTCTACCCGAAACCCTACTGTTAAAGAACGTTTGGTTCAAATCCTATACTCACTCTGCTTTCTAAACCTACTGAATATCTTCCTAATCCTACTGACTATCCTTTTGACTGGATGTTCTTTTCGACATTCAATCATCGAAGGTACAAGGTCCTATGCCATTGTATATCAATTTATCTGAGACATCTGTGCAGAATATAATTCAAAGCTGAGTATTCCAATCAAGGGCCCAATGCACTTCTGGGTTTCAAATCTTACCTAGATTTCTGTGTTCATACTTATATTTCACCTATATATTCTTGTAAATATCGCAGGTTCCGAAAACCATTATTCATCGCACAGAATGATTCCTAACCCAAATCAAACCTGTTATTAACCCTAAGCATACACTGTTCCATCAATCTATCTTTACAATAGAGCAGGGACAGAGTTGGTCTTACAATACAGGAATTTAGGGTATCTTCCACCTGCTGAAACCTCAAAGGTCCATGCAGAAATGATCCCTGGAGAAGACTTAGGCAGCTATGAAGGACCTGAGAGCACAAAATCATCTTCCATGGCAAAAAAAACGGTCAGGATGAAGTATTGTGTCTGAATCAGTCGCTCTGTTCTTAATGTAGAGAAGATGGACAAAACCAGGCCTGTGTGGAGAGCTGTTCCATGGTGCCTGTGGTTGATATACCATTCTAACTTATGACTGAGTCAGAGAAAGTAGGGGCAGCCTCCATCTCATGGGACCTTTGTAAACAACTGTTAGGACAAAGTGGTTGCCAAGGTATTGACCTCATTCAATTCCTGAAGGAAGTGACCTACCTCACTTCCTTGGTGATACAACTTTCTGAACTTGGGATCCAGGAAGCCAGGCACCCAGAGCCAGTGCCAGTCCCATTCTCAGTGGGCACACTTGTTTGAATTTTCCAAGGACAGAGTCAGTCTTTCTTGGTATCTCCTGATGTGAGGATGACCAAATGCCAGGAGAACTCTGAAGAGGGGCCTTTCCTGAGAAAGCAGGTAGTGGCTCATTGCTGGCTCCTGACAACTTAACAGAGTTGGCAAAAGGGACCTGATCTGATACAGGACAGGCCATTTGGGGGGAACATAGTATGGTCCACCAGTCAGAGGACACTCCGGATAGTCACAGACCTAGTTGTGGGAATGAGGTGCCTTAGTGGGTGTGGGTGTGAGTTCGTGGTTTTGTCTCATGTTCTGAGAATAGGTAGCAAAGGTGGTTTGTTTGGTTTGGAGTTGACTGTTTCTAGTAAGTCGTTTGAGAAGGCGAGTTTTTCTATGTCTGTGTATCCACTGTGTCCGTGGTTGTAGTTATTAGAAAAGCCAATACATCAATGGAGGTGTCCTGACTAGTAGGAAGCTTCCAGGCATTTATTCTGCCCTTTTTATGAATGGACTGCAGCTTGCCTTATGGATAGACAACACCTACTATCTTCCCAAGTTCCTGTTCACCTCCTGATTTCTGGCCTCTCTCCAGAATAGGCTCATGGTTTTGTGTCCAAGATATGTACCACCTCCAAACTCTGTGACATAGCCATACACTGGATAGCTGAATGGAATGGGAACATCTCAGAAACCTCAGAGATCAGTGTAACCAGAAAAGTCTCAGTGGAGAAACCCTGCTTTGGGCAATTTGCTTACCTATGGTTCCCTTGCCCTGAATGTTAGGAATGTCTTTGCCTCAGGCCACCCCTTTGTGGAGCCTGAAGAAAACAGTTTTCAAATTGAAATGAATGGGCATCACCTGTGGCTCTTGGCTTAATTACTTTGGAAAGGGATGTGTCTGAATCAGCCTCTTGGCCCTGTGTGAGGTTGTGGCTTTGATTCTCAGAACCTGATAGATCTAAAGAAAAATCCCATGTGTGCATCCAAAACCAAAATTGCCAAAAGAGCAGTCATTGCTGATGAAGTCTTTCACCTCCCTCTGTAAGTTTTTTGACCTCTATCAAGTGAGAATAGGAAAGATACACCAAGTCAATTGATGGCTCCTATTGGAAAAATTCTATCACTGATGACAGCATCAGCATAAGTACCCCAACACTACGACAATTCGCTGCAGCAGCAGATAGTTCACAATGCATACAAGTGAGTTCACAATGCATACAAGTGATACATAATCCAGGCAAGTTCTGCAAGCAGTTCAGTGATGGCTATTGCAGAATCTGTAGATTGGTTTTATCTTTGTCTTCACTGGCACTGGGATGAAAATAGGAATTCTGGCAGTAATGGCTAAAGAAAAAATTATGTAACATTCCTGAGGGCACTAAAAGAAAACAATTTTCTTAACAATTTACATTATCTTGAAGAGAATAATTAAATATAATGAAAAGGAAAAGTGAAAGTAAACAAGCACGTCTGTTAACCTCCTATTTTTTCACATATTAAGACAATCCTGAACAGTTGTTTTCCCAATTTAAATTAAGCAATTTCATTCACGTGAATAAAAAAAATGGATATATTATTTCATTAGCACTCATCATATGTGATATATGGACATATGCACATTCAAATATATAACACAAAACACAAGTGTGCACACATAATAAATACATACAACACATAATATAATAGTAAAGGCCTTATAACTTTTTACATGTGAAATCATCATTGCAATGTTTAAAAACTCTATAGTCAAAAAATAGAACTGATAAGCAAAACATTATCCTAGGTCTGTATTGGCTCAAAAAAAACAAAAGAGAACTTCATGATGTGGGAAAGGGCAATAATAAAATAGATATTGAAAAAAGCATCCCTGTTCTGTCGCAGATGTAAGGATAGCCAAACTGGAGTTTTCGATATTAGCTGTTATGGATTTGAGCCAAATCATCTTATTTTGGTCTATTGAAAGCGCTTCAGTTAATCTCTCTGGAATCCAAATCGGCTGCTGTTCTCCTTTTGGAAACACATAAACAGACCCCCGACTCCAGGCAATCACTGGGTCGGGACCTTAGTTAATCTCTCTGGAATCCAAATCGGCTGCTGTTCTTCCTGTGGAAACCCAAAAACAGACCTCCAACTCCAAAAAATTAATGGGTCAGGACCTTTCCATTTTCCTGTTAGAATATCCTTCCAAAGTACCTCGGGCTTATACACATTTTTTTGGACACTTATGCCTTTCTGCAGCACTAAGTCCTGAAAATCCAAATTTAAAAAGTTTAGATTAAAAAGGGTTATTTTAATTTTATCTTTGGGGATTTATATTCCTTCCCAATTCTGTCTTCTTACTTTAATGAGTACATTTTAATAGTGTGATGTGCTCTTTCAACTATGGCTTGTCCCTGTGGATTGTATGGGTTTCCTGTTATATGAGTAATGCCAAATGATGAGCAAAATGGTTTAAAAGAGGTAGAAGTATAACCGGGGGCATTATCTGTTTTTTACTGTTTTGGAATGACCACAGTGGCAAAATTTTGTAAGCAATGAGCTATAACATCTTTAGTTTTTTTTTCCCCCATGAAGGGAGCCCATCAAAAATCCAGAAGAAGTATCAACTGTAACATGCAAATATTTTACTTTTCCAAATTCTGGCAAGTGTGTGACTTCCATCTGCCATATATGGTAAGGTATCAATCCTCTAGGATTGACTCTAAGTTTAAAATGTGGTAAAATGGTCACACAATTTTGACATTGTTTTATTATTTGTCTAGCTTGCTCCTTAGTTATTTTAAAATGCTTTTGTAAAGTATTAGCATTGATATGGAACTTTTCATGAAAATTTATAGCTTCTTCTAGTGTAGAGAAAATATGTATGTATGTCATGTGTAGTTTTACCTGCTAAATCATTGCCCAAACTAAGGGCTCCAGGCAATCCTGTATGTGCCAAGATATGTCCTATTAAGAATGGATCTTTTCTGTCCCAGATTAGACTTTGTATACTGGAAAGCAAAGAGAAAACAGTAGAGGAAGGGGAAATCCTACCAGCATCTTCAAGGGATACTATAGCATTAACTATATACTGACTATTGGAAAATAAATTAAACACAGAATCTTTAAACATCACAAAAGCTTATAATACTGCATTAAGCTCTACCTTTTGAGCTGATTGTTGGGGTGCTAAAAATGTAAAAATTTGATCAGGTGTAACTATTGCTGCTGTACCATTATTTGACCCATCAGTGAATATATTTGGAGCATTCATGATAGGTGTTTTCTTGTAATTTTTGGAAAAATTACAGGATGCAATGACCCAAAAGACAATAAAAGATTAGATGGTAAGTGGTTATCAAATGAAACATTAGATTTACACAGGATTATTGCCCAAGTATTTAACTCATTAGCTAATTCATCAATTTGATTCATAGTGTATGGAGTAATAATTTTATTGGGAGAAATTCCAAACACTCCCTTTGCTGCTTTTATTCCTATTAGTATTAATTGTCCCTAAGCCTCAGGATACCTAGTAATAATAATAATAATTATTACTAGGTATCCTGAGGCTTAGGGACAATTAGAAGAATAAGATAAATGTATCCATAATAATGGACCTTCTTGCCAAAATACTCCTGTAGGAATATTTTTTTTGTTGGTAGCACAATGAATAATAGAGGCATTATTTTATCAAATCTATCCAAATGCATATTTCCCATATATGTTTCAATGATTTTTAATGCCTTTCTTGCTTCAGGCATTAACATTCTGGGTGAATTTGGATCAGATGGACCTTTTAGGATATCAAATATAGGTCCCAACTCTCCTGTTGGTATACCTAGATAAGGCCTTATCCAATTAATGTCTCCTAATAACTTTTGAAAGTCATTAATGATTTGAGTTGATCTACTCGTATTTGAATTTTTGGTGGACTGACCATGGTTGAGGATAATAGAACTCCTAAGTAATTAATTGGAAAATTTAATTGTACTTTATCAATTGATATCCCTAGATTATAATTTTTTAATAAGTTTGTAAGTGTGGCATAACATTCTAGCAATGGGTTTTTAACTTGTGTGTTAATAACACATCATCCATATTGTGAAATATTTGTAGTTCAGGATTTTGATTTCTAAGTGGCTGGATTACTTTGTTAACATAAATTTGACAAATAGTTGGGCTGTTATCCATCCCTTGAGGGAATACTTTCCACTCATACCTCTGATCAGGACCTTCATGATTCAGTGCAGGGATAGTAAATGCAAAACTTGGACTATCCTCAGGAAGAATTGGAAATGAAAAAAAAAAAACAATCTTTAATATGTATAACTAAAACATACCAAGTTTTTGGCAAAGCAGACAATTGAGGAATCCTTGATTGAGCAGGTCCCAAAATAACCATCTCATTATTAATGGCTCTTAAATCTTCCAATAATCTTCATTTACCAGATTTCTTTTTGATGACAAAAATGAAAGTATAATGGGGAGATACAGAAGGTTGTATATGTTCTTCCGCTAATTGTTGTTTGACCAGGAACTGGGCTGCTTGTATCTTTTCTTTAGTCAGGGTCCACTGAAGAAGCCATACTGGTCTTTCTGATTTCCAAGTAATTTTTATTGTCTCAGTGGCCCTTTCTGAAAATCCAACCCATGTCTGTCTGTTGCTTGGTCTATTTGTATTGGTGCTGATATACCTTGATCTTGTTTTTCTAATCTTTTTCCTTTCCTAAAACCTTCTCTAGCCATAATAGTGGGTGCATTTTGATTGATGTTATTTGTTAATGTCAAACCTAATTGATCTAGGACATCTCATCCCCATAAATTTACGGGAAGATGATCCAATACATATGGCTGTATAGTTTTTTCACATTCTTCAGGATCCTTCCAATCCAATGCCATTGCACTTCTATGGGGATTAGTTGCCACTCCTAGGTCTCAAAGTATTTTAGTGTACTGTTGTAATGGCCAATGTTTTGGCCATTCTTGATGAGAGACGATGCTAACATCTGCACCTGTATCAAGTAGCCCATTAAATTCATGTCCTTGAATATTTAGTTTTAGCCTGGGGCGAGAATCTAAATTTAAAGAAAGCATAACCAAATCTACACCTGTGGAGCCTAATCCCTTGGAACCTCTTTCTACAGCACTACTGGAAAATTTATCATGCAGACTGAGTATTATTAGTAACTGTGCTATTCTATCTCCTGGTGAAATTACTGATATGTCCTTTGGAGAACTGGGTATAATTTTATTTCACCTTCATAATCGGGATCAATTACCCAAGGACTTATCATAAGTCCTTTTAGATTAGAAGAGCTGCGTCCCAATAATAAGCCTACCGTTCCTTTGAGAAGAGGTCCTCTCACCCTGTGTGAATGATTTGAACCCCCATCTCTACAGTTTGTACTGATCTGACGGAGGTGCAGATATCTAACCCTGCGCTCCCTCTGATTTGTCTGATGAGGCGTCTGATGGACAATGTGTCCTGGGCACTACACTGATGGGGTTGCTGGGTTCCTCCAGTGCTCTGTATATTTGTGGTTTTGGGCCCCAGAGCATTGGGCTCCCCTGTCCATTTTTTGGCAATGGAGCCCGATGCCTTTCTCCATGATATCGTGGATAAACAACTAGTCCTTGTTCATTTTTGATAATGAAGTACCCTCTATGGTGGTTTGAGAACGGCATTCATTAGCCCAATGTCTCCCTCTACAGCATCGTGGGCAAATACCCACGTATTCTACTCCTTTGGTACCTAGTTTTGTTAAACCCTCTTCCTATGGAGCAATTCCTTTTAAAATGTCCTGTTTGTTCACAATTGTAGCATGTTCCTGGTCTGGCATCTAAAGCCTGTTTTACTGCAGCTGCCATGACTTTCTCTTATTCATTAATGTCTTTACATAATTTAATATATGTGTTTAAATCTTCATGTTTCCATGGTCTAGTGATATCTCTGCACCAAAGATTCGCTTGGTCATAAGCCAGTTTTTTATTAATGGCATTGCTTGTTCTGTATTCCCCAAAACTCTGATAGCTGTTTGAATAAGCCTATCTACAAATTCAGTGGAAGATTCATTAGCTCCTTGTATTACCTTAGATAATTGACCTTGTAAACCTCCATGTCGTTGTAAAGTCTTCCATGCCCTAACCGCCTCTGCAGCAATTTTTGCGTATACGCCAGGATCATATGCAATTGGTTGCTGCTGATCCTCATAAGGTCCCTTTCTAATAACATATCTAGATTTCTCTGAGGATAACCAGTTTCTGCATTATGCCTAGCCGTCTCCTTGCAAAATTCCTCATTGGCAACCTTCCATAAAAGGTATTGACCTCCATTTAGCACAGCTTTACACATATTAGCCCAATCTACTGGTGTCATATTCAAGTTGTTAATGGATTCGACCAAGCTTACAATGAAGGGTGCTTGAGGACCATAGGTTGTTACAGCCCCTTTTAGCTGCTTCACTATTTTGAAATTTAAAGCATGGTGAATTCGCTGCCCTCCTACCTCAAAATCAGGGCATGTTCATACTTGAGATCCTGTCTCAGGATCCGAACTATCAACTGTGGGGTTTGGGGGCCTCCCAGCATATGGAGGTGGCCTTGTTATTTGGACATTTACATCCTCTGGTGATAGAAAGGTGTTAGTAACAGTCTCCTGTAGAGGAGGCGCTGTTGGTTGGACATTTACGCCCTCTAGTGATAGAAAGTTGTTAGTAGCAGTCTCCTTTTGTAACTTTGCCCCTGATGGCTTTTTCTGCCCTAAGCTTTGTTCTTCTATCTTTGTCTGAACTGAAGTCTTTGGACTAAGCAAACCAGATATTAACGTCCTCAATGGCAATGTGCCAACTGGCAGAGTCCCTGGGCTGTTCTTTTACCCCCTTTTAAATCTTCACCATGATGGTTCCATTATGGTATATTTAACAACTCCTTAAAAATCCATGGGCTACATTTTTGTATTGTATCAACGTATGCCCTGACTGTTCTTGACTTTACTGAGATGCCTCCTTCCTCTAACAATTTACTTAACACTCTTTCAGTTTGTTTTTTTACTAATTTCTGATCCCGTATTTCTACTATAATACAACCCAACAAGACGATGCCAAACAAAACCGAGACAGAATAAAATAAAAAGGGAACAACAAAAAGTCATTATAGCCTTTATATCCTACTGATATGTGCATCCGTCCTTTCTCCCTATCTGTTCCTCAGAAGTAAATAATTTTTTCTCAGATGTGAGCGGTTTTTCATCCATCTCACTCATCTCCATGGACAGGCAACAAAAGTGAAGCAAAACAAAAGAGGAATCTTAAATGGCTACCCATCCTCTCGCCCTTCGCTCAGGGGTGAGCAGTTTACCTTATCACTTACCCTCAGTGGCTCCCCGTGCAAGCCATAAAAATGCTGCAGTCTGGCTGGGCACGATTCAAGAGCAACTTTTCAAAAGAAACAAACTTTATTTTTAGAACCACACATGCCAAACAAAACAGCTCCTCAGGAAAAACCCTCAGAGCCCAACTGCCACCACTGGCTTCCTTGCAAAGTTTCTGTCACACCCACAAGCCTCTCCACCTCCCACAATCCTCCTGCTCTTGAGGCTATTTAGCTGGGTCAGGTGGGTGGAGCCAAAAAAGTCCCACAATGAGCAGCTCTGTGGTCTGAAAGGGCAGGGAAACTGCCCAATGAGCATCACCGCAGAGGAGCCAATCAGCTAGATGTTGCTGGGGCCGCTGTGAGCCAATAATCATCTGGCAGGGGAATGTTGCTGGTAGCTGGAAGTTTAATGGGGCCCCTTAAGCTGTGGCTTTCAACATTTGGTGTCTCCTTTCTCTGTAGACTATTCAGCACGTGTATTTTTATATGCACATATAGAATCCTACCTGTTATCACACGTATATTTTTGTGAGGTTGCTGACTAGGCAGATACAAGTTATGAGAAGAGATCACTCCTCTTAAATACTGTTGGAATTGAAAATTCAACCTATGGGTGAGCTTGCTAGTAGAACAACATTATATATAGATCCATTTTCAGTGAAATCAATATTTTTGCACCTGTGGATGATACATATTTCATGATGAATTTCGATTGGTGAATATAATGCTAGTTTTAATGTCTGTCTGTGTGTGTGAGTGTGTGTGTGTGTGTGTGTGTGTGTGTATATATATATATATATATATATATATATATATACTCTCCAAATTTTTCAAAATATGAAATATATAAATCTTATTATACACTCCTTAAAATCATTCATATTTATGTATGTGGATTTATGATCAACTATTCACAAGATTATTCTCAGAAATATTCATCCACCTTAAATACAGATTTGTTTCCTAGTACTGAAGACTAACTTCAGTGAATGGTGCACACAAATCCTAATATTTCTACAGTAAAACCTAGTTCAACATCAATGCAAGCATTTTCCTATGGGACATGATGTGTATTTTGCAGTTCATTTTTATTAAACAGTGGTACATTACTATTTCTTCAGTTTATGCACATCATATGATATATATTTCATCCACAAGTTCACAAATTTATAGGCATTTGTTTCAATTTCAATCACCTCCTGCTTCAGAACACATATATTCCTCCAGGGTTCTTGACTGGTCTTGTCATGAGACTTCTTTCCAAACACATTATTTTTGATTTTCATAATCATATATGAAGCAAAACTCACACACTCTTCATGATAAACCATAACCCTAATATTACCGTTAGATGTATAACTGGTTGTAATGAATGTATGAATATCAATTTAAGATTTCCAGTATATTTTCAGATATCAAATCAATCCACGATTTAAAGTTGGAACCAGTTATATTATTTATTCACAGTATGGTCTATTGATACATTATTTCTATATCCATTGACACAGGGTACTCCACTTTTTTCCCCCAATATTTATACGTCTTCAAAATATTGCCCCCAGTAATGGTGGAAGAAATGCTCATGTCACCTGATCTACATATAAATTTTAACACAGTAATATTCTGGACACAGAAAGCAAAAGTCACTCTTATGATTGTAGCAAAGCCTAAAAGAAAAGTGAGCATGGATTACTAAAAATATCCATGTCCCGGTTTCTTAATGCTGTAAAATGTAAATCCTATTGATAAATCCTATGTATTTGTTTCTTTCTAAGATTATATATTCAAACTCAACCCTGTTCAAAATGTCTAATCCTATCCCTCACTTTATACGTTGCCTGATTTCTTAATGTCTCTATTGATATCTGCTTTCCTACATATTTTCCCCATTTCATCATTGTGTCTCACTCTTCACATGTGCTGATATTTACATTCACTCTCTTATTGAAAACCAATTGCTAAAAATCTTTTGGTCCAAATCCTATACTCATTGTTGTTTCTAAACCTAGAGAATATCGTCCTAAACCTACGGACTTTCCCTTTGTGACTGGATGTTCTCTTCAACTTTCAATCATCCAAGGTACAAGGTCCTATGTCATTGTATATCGATTTATCTGAGACATCTGTGCAGAACATAATTCAAAGATAAGTAACCCACTCAATGGCCCAATGCCCATCTGAGCTTCAAATCCTGCCTAGATTTCTGTTTTCATACTTTTATTTTACCTATATATTCTTGTAAATATTGCAGATTCCCAGAACGAATATTCATCCTGCAGAATGATTCCTAACCCAAATCGAACGTGTTATTAACCCTAACCATACACTGTTTCCTCAATCTAACTTTACAGAAGAGCAGGGACAGTGTGACCAGGAAAGTCTCAGTGGAGAAACCCTGCTTTGGGCCTTTTGCTTACCTATTTTTCTGTTGCCCTGAATGTCAGGAAGTTCTTTACCTCAGGCTAACCCTTTGTAAAGCCTGAAGAAAACAGTTTTCAAATGGAAATGAATGGGCATCACCTATGGCTCTTTGCTTAATTTCTTTGGAAAGGGATGTGTCTGAATCAGCCTCTTGGCCCTGTGTGAGGCTGTGACTTAGATTCTCAGCACCTGATGGATCTAAAGAAAGATCCCATGTGTGCATCCAAAACCAAAATGGCAAAAAGTTCACTCATTTTGGATGAAGTATCTTCCCTTCCTCTATTAGATTCCTGACCTCCATCAATTGAGAATAGGGATTTTTTGGGTCATATGAGTTCTTCAATCCCTAAAGAGGTGCTTGGGTTTCTCATGATTCCAATTCACATAAAGAATCTGTACCTATCAATCAGAAGTAGTCAGTCAATATTGCTCCCAGAAATGGTGGAAGAAATACTCATGTCACCTGATCTTCATATACATTTATTCACAGA
This sequence comes from Callospermophilus lateralis, assembly GCF_048772815.1. NCBI lineage: Eukaryota > Metazoa > Chordata > Mammalia > Rodentia > Sciuridae > Callospermophilus > Callospermophilus lateralis. Next base: position 54,401 of record NW_027513915.1, read on the forward strand.
AATATACTGGACACTAAATTCAAAGTTCACATTTATGATTGTACCAAAGCCAAAATGGAAAATTAACATGGATTACTAAAATCATCCATGTCCAAGATTACTTATGCTCTCAAATGTCAATCCTATTGATGACTACATATTTGTTTCTTCCTAAGATTGCATATTCAAACTCAACCCTTTGAAAACGTCTAATCCGATCTCTCACTTTTTACTTTGCCTGATTTCATAATGTCCCTATTGATATCTGCTTACCTACATATTTTTCCCACTTCATCATTGTGACAGACTCTTCACATGTGCTGACATTTAAATTCATTTTCTAACAGAAACCCTATTGCTAAAGAAATTTTGTTCCAAATCATACACTCACCCTTTTTTCTATACCTACCTACTATCTTCCTATTCCTACTGACTATCCCTTTTTGACTGGATGTTCCCTTCTACATTCAATCATCCAAGGTACAAGGTCCCATGCCATTGTATATTGATTTATCTGAGACATCTGTGCAGAATGTAATTCAATGCTAAGTATCACAATCAAGGGCCCAATGCCCTTCTGGGCTTCCAATCTTACTTGGATTTCTGTTTTCATACACACTGTTCACCTCTATATTCTTATAAATTTCGCAGGTTGCCAATACCCTTATTCATCCACAAAATGATTCCTAACCCAAATTGAACCTGTTATTAACCCTAAACATACATTGGTCCCTCAATCTTACTTTACAGAAGAGCAGGGACAGAGGTGGTCTTATAATACTAGAATGTAGGGATCCTCTACCTGCTGAGAACTTCAAAGATCCATGCTGAAAGGATCCCTGGAGAATATGTAGGCAGTTATGAAGGACCTGAGAGAGCACAAGTCATCGTCCATGGCAAACAACCTGGTCAGGATGAAGGGTTGTGTCTTAATCAGCCTCTCTCTTCTTAATGTAGAGAAGATGGACCAAATCAGGCCTGTATGGAGAGCTGTTCCCAGGTGCCTATGGTTGATATACCATTTTAACTTGTGAAATTGTCACATTAAGTAGGGGAAGCCTCCATCTCATGGGACCCTTGGAAGCAACTGTTAGGACAAAGTGGTTGCCAAGGCAGTGACTTCATTCAGATCCTGAAGGAAGTAACCTCACCTCACTTCCTCGGTGATGGAAATTGACATCCAGGAAGCCAAGCACACAGAGCCTGTCCCAGTCCCACTCCCAGTGGTGTCACTAGTTTTGAATTACCAAGGACAGAGTCAGTCTATCTTGGTACCTACAGATGTGAGAATGGCCATATGCCAGGAAAGCTCTGAAGAGGGGGCTTGTATGAGAAAAGAGATAGTGGCTCACCACTGGCTTCTGACAAGTCTCAGTGAAGAAACCCTGCTTTGGTACTTTTAATTACCTATTGTTCTGTTGCTCTGAATGTCAGGAAGTTTTTTGCCTCAGGCCACCCCTTTGGGAAGCCTGAAGAAAAGAGTTTTCAAATGGAAATGAATGGGCATCATCTGTGGCTCCTTGCTTAATTGCTTTGGAAAGGGATGTGTCTGAATCAGCCTCTTGGCCCTGTGTGAGGCTACGGCTTAGATTCTCAGCACCTAATGGATCTAAAGAAACATCCCAGGTTTGCATCCAAAACCAAAAAAGCCAAAAGAGCAGTCATTGTGGATGAAGTCTCTCACCTTCCTCTGTAAGGTTCCTGACGTCCATCTATGAGAATAGGGATCCTTTGGGTCCAATGAGTTCTTCAAAGCCCTGCAGAGACTAGACCATACGTTCATAGGTTTCTCATGACTCCAATTAACATAAAGAATCTAAACCCCACAGTCATTAGGCCTCAAAATGGAGAATCAGAGCAGTATTAAGGGCAGGCCTCTTTGATCACTCCTGGTTCACAGGAAGGGTGTCCCATTCACACTGACTTTAGGCAAATGGGGGCAAGGGACCTTATTTTGGATACTGTCTTTGGCTGTGCCCCTCATGAAAAACTACAGCCTGAGGTTATGATGAGTGTCTATATGAAAGAAGATGAGGGCCATGTGAAAGTGTTTTGCTTTTAATTGTGGTCATTTTTGTGGCTGTTGGAAAAGATGATGGGTCCACCTGGTCTTGAACACTGGTGTGATTCCCCTTAGAGACTGAGTTATGGAATGGACCTCAAAGAAGTATTGCCATGTATTGTTTTGGGATTTTAGGATGCCACGCATGAGAGTTGCCCTTGGAAACTGAGATCTAGGCCCAGGGTGGCTTTCCACAGAGCACTGGGAATCTGAGGAAGAATATCACATGATTTTATTCTTAAAGAATTGGCAGCCATAGTTGCAAGTCAAAACACAAATGGACCACACATTGTAGACCTCAAACGCCTGGCTTAATGTGACCTTTTTGCCTGTCTTTGGGAAGCCTTGCCTGTTAGAATTCTCCAGAGCTTTTATTGAAATGAGCTTCCTCTCCATTTAATGGTTCCTGAATGAATTGAAACCCACAGTGCCTCCAACTTCATCCTTGACAAATGCCTGATAAAAAACATGAAATTTTTGAAATTCCCATGACCACTTCGCACTGTAGAATCTTTGGATGTCCTATTGATGATCACGAGTGTACCAGACAGTGCCTGATTGACTGGGTTTCATGAAAATGGTGTAGAACAGAGATGGCAGTAATTTGGAGCCTGCTGAGTAGTTGGCCTAGAAAAGTGGTGTGAAGGTGTGTGTTAAAACATCTGTGGTTGGGTGATGTGGATCTGCCATTGGCTTTCAAATGGTTTGTGACTGACATGGTGCAGCCCCCAGACCCTTGTATGTAAAGGCATGTTGTTATATGGAGAGGTTTCAGTGCAATGTTTAGAATCAGATTGCTAAGGTGAAGGGGGCAAGCTATGTGGGATAGAAGCCTGATTGGTGCATTCTCCTGCAGACCCTTACCCACCACATGTGACAGAACTCTTTTCAGTACTGTGTCCCAGTTGAACTTTTCGTATTTCATGAAGCAAATACCAAACTTCCAGTGCAGCTGCAAGAAACACAACAAAATTGGAGGATGAGAAAATGGCTTCCAAACTGGAAGACACTTAGCCCCCAGTGACAACAGTTTACCTACAAAAAGAGAATTCAGCACTGCTGCCTCATGTCTTTTGGAAAATAAGAAACCATGTCCTCCAGGTAACATACATGCAGACCCAGCTTAATGGTCTCACTACAAAGGGAGCTAAAGCTCCTGACAACAACATATATTTTAAGTGCCCAACCTCAGAGGCAGTTTCTCAAGAAGTCTTTAGTCCAGCAGAGCTCCATGTTTGTGGAGTTTTACCCTCTCCCTTACATTTGGAAACTCCTCTACCACCTCCAAAGTTGTGAACTCCTGAGCATTTTCCATTCTTGATGTGTATTCACAGATTTTCTAACTCTTCTCCTCTAATTGTGTCTTAGTTGGGGTGAAGGTAATGTCAAGGCATTGTTCTGAATGAGAGTGTGAAGATTTTTGGGTAGCACATATTTGCATACACATTGGATTCTTTCTCCAATTTTTCATTTGAAATAGTGAATCCCTGACTGTAAGCGGTAGAAGGAATTCTTTTTAAAAGAATAGCCTGACACTTAAGAGAAACAGCCCCCAGGGAGACATCCTGTCTGGGAGACATCCTTTAGTCATCTGTGTTCCTGAGACATCCTGTGGCCATCTGTCTTCCTGAAATATTCTGAGGTTATCTCACCTTGTGAAGACATCCAGGAACTGCCGATAAGAGAGCTTTCAAATCTCCAGCATATAAATTCCCCTGTGTGAACAATAAAAGTTTGCATCTTGATCAGAACTTTTGTCTTGCTGTCATCTCTCATGTCTCTTGTCCCTTCATTCCTCCCCATCTAGGTTCGCTACCCACGTTGATGTGTCCTGCAGGCTGGGAAAACTGGCGCCCGACGACTGGGGCTCGAGCCTTTGACTGAGGGGGAAGATTTGGACAAGTGGAGCTCACGATTGCCTCAGCAGACACCACTGAGAGACAGATCCAGGAGGAGAGTGGGGATGACGCACAGTGAGTGACCCACCATAGGAAAAGCAATTTCGTCACATGATTTGTTTTTGTCAGGCCAAAAGGAATCCTTAAATACATGGGGGCACGTGTTAAGAAAAATGACTTAAAATTTTTCTTTTCATACATTGAAAAATTGTTTCCATGGTTTCCCCTTGAAGGGACCATTGATGGTAAAAGATGGCTTAGAGTAGGAGACATTTTAAAAGATTATTATGAATCCTTTGGCCCAGAAAAAGTGTCTGTTCCTACCTTTTCTTTCTGGAAATAAATTAGTGAAATTCTTAAAAGTTCACCCTTTGACAATGGTACCTTAATACTTGTCAGGATTGGGGAAGAGACTATGCAAAAGACCTCTCGTCCCTTCTCGGCATGCCCATCAGTTAGTATAGACATAGACCCTTCTTAGTCTCCCCAGGACCCTGGGAACCTTCCTGATCTTCCTCAAAATCCCACCCTAATGAATAAGGCTCCAATGGTTTCCAACAGCCTTTATGCAGTTTTAAATCCCAGAGAAACATTGACCCCTGGGGAGGAGGCTACCTTGGAGAAGGAAGCAGCTCGCTACCATTCAGAAGACCCGCCACCTCTCAGGACCCTGCCACAGCCTATAGGACTTACACATTCCCCTCCCTCCTATATCCCTCCTGCCTTTTGTGCTCTGGCCCTTCAGGGGCCAAATGTCCCCCCAGATATTTTTTCCCCACTTCCTTTGCCTAATCCGGGTCCCTTGAGACAGTCTCTCCAACATGGATGGGAACAGATCCAATTTTTAAAAGAATAAAGATCCCTTGACTCTGAGCTCTCTCCATTAGCCTTAGGAATGGAGTCAACACAAGCTGACCCACAGTGGTCTAATACAAAGGCGAAGCCGCTCCATCGGCCTGTGCTCGCCTTCCCAGTCACCAACAGTCAGATAGATAAGCCTGCTCAGGCTGAGGTCAAAGACTTAGAAGAGGATCAAGAGGAGGAAGCGGAGGAAATGGATCAAGGAGATCAGGACTTAGAGGATGAGAAGTTCACCCCTAGGCAGGAAGGAACCCAGAGTGTCTACAAAAAATTTAGCCTCCATTTTCTTGAAAAACTTAAAAAGGCTTGTGCTCACTATGGCCCCACTGTGCCCTACACGTTGGCTTTATTAGAAAGCCACAACACACAATTTCTTACTCCCAATGATTGGAAATTTTTAGACAGAGCTGCCCTCAGTGCCGGAGACTTCCTACTATGGAATGCAGATTTCAAAGAGCCCTGTCAGAAACTGCTCAAAAAAAATTTAACAAAGGCCTCCTCTAAATCCTGGACTTATGTTAAGCTAGTGGGCAATGCAACTTTTGACACTAAAACTAAACAGGCACGTTTCCCTGCTGGACTTTTTGCGCAGATTTAGATGGCTGGCTTACATACTTGGAGACGCCTCCCTGAAAGGTCCTCGGCTATCACTTCCCTGGCCAGAATTCGACAAGGGCCCGACGAGCCTTATAGCGACTTTGTTCCCCGGCTTAACCTAGCTGCGGAATGCTTGCTTGGACCAAGCGAAAGCGAAAGCACCTTTGTAAAACATCTTGCCTTTGAAAACGCCAACCCAGCATGTCAGGATGTTCTTCGAAATCATAAGGATAAAGGGAAACTTTCTGACTTTATTAGAGTCTGTGCAGGGGTGGGTGCAGCCCATGCCATGGGTCTCACTTTAGTGCTCCCTTTACCAAGGCCTTTTACAATCCTGGCTCACGTATTTGCTTTACTTGTAAACAACCAGGCCATTTTGCACGCAAGTGTCCGACAGGCAAACAAAGAGTAAGAATAGCGTCTCCTCAAACTGGAGCTAAACCGCCCCCAGCTACACTTTGTCCTTGATATGGTAAAGTTCATCACTGGGCCAGTGAGTGTAGATCAATGACAAATGCCCTCCGACAGCCTATTTCTTCCTGCTTCTCAGGAAACTCCCTGGGGCAATAAGGTTTGTTCCCTTCCAAACTCCCAACCTACCTCAAAATCCTTCTCCACAATTGGGTCCCTCCAACTACCCACTCCAGGCAGTGCAGGATTGGACCTCTGTACCACCACTGATACAACATTAGACTCAATGCAAGGGCCCCAGATAATACCAACTGGAATTATGGGTCCCCCTCCATCTCATACGTGTGCCCTTCTTCTTGGAAGAGCCTCTACTACCTTAGAAGGTGTTCAGGTCTTCCCTGGCATTAATGATAATGATTTCACTGGAGAAATAAAAATACTGGCCACAGTTATTAATAGAGTTGCGGCCATCCCAGGAGGAAAAAGTCTTGCACAATTAATACTCCTTCCCTTAGATTAAGGGGCACTTCCACCACCCAAACCTACTGTGGGGGACTGCCTCCTTGGGCTCCTCTGAGGTATATTGAGTTCATCCCATTTCTCATAATAAACACACCCTTACCTTACTTATTGAAGGAAAGGAATTCCAAGCAATTTTAGTTACTGGAGTTGATGCGACAATTATTTCTCAAAAATACTGGCGATCAGGTTGGTCCCTCACCCCATCCTTGACTGACCTTAAAGGGATAGGAAAGTCAAAAAATCCTCTGGTCAGCTCTACTGCTCTTAGCAGGACTGATAAAGAGGGTAATAAGGGAACTGTCACTTCTTTCGTTGTTCCTGACCTCCCTGTTTACCTATGGGCCCGAGATATTTTGAGTCAAATGGAAGTTATTCTTGCCAGTCCCAATTCCATGGTGACTCATCAAATGCTCCGTATGAATTTTGTCCCTGGTACAGGCCTTGGGAGGCTGAGACAAGGACTGGTGGGGCTTATACAACCCATAAAAAAAATATATATGGACTTGGATATTTGGATTTTTAGTGTCGGTCCCTGACCCTCCTGTACCCCATGCAGATAAAATTATTTGGAGACTCAGACTCTTGTGTGGGTGGATCAGTGGCCCCTTACCCATGAAAATTTGGAGGCTGCCTCCATGTTAGTGAAGGAACAGGTGGCAGCCCGCCATGTAGAGCCCTCAACCTCACCATCGTACACTCCTATTTTTGTTATCAAGAAAAAATCAGGCAAGTGGCGCCATTTACAAGATTTGTGTGCCATTAATAAAGTTATACTCCCGATGGGAGCACTACACCAGACATTCCCACACCAGTGGCTATTCACAAAAACTATTGTAAAATGGTTATGGACTTAAATGTTTGCTTTTTTATCATTCCTTTACATCCTGAGGATAGACCCTATTTTGCCTTTAGTCTTTCTTGCATTAATATTCAGGGCCCTATGCAGAGACTTCAATGGAAGGTTCTTCCCCAAGGTATGGCCAACAGCCCTTCTCTTTGCCAAAAATAGGTTGCTCAAGCAGTAGACCCTGTGAGAGAGTGAGGGCCACAAATTTATATTTTACATTATATGGATGATTTGTTAATTGCTGCACCTAATACCCATGACCTTAATAATTGTTACTTGGACTTTTACAAAATCCTCACTACCTTGGGACTACAGATAGCTCCTAATAAGGTTCAAACACAGGACTCTTATAAGAGTTTGGGCCTTAAAATTCTAGAAAATCAGATCCAAATTTCTAAAATACAAGGACGTGTGGACCATCTTCACACCCTTAAAGATTTTCAGAAATTACTGAGGGATATTCAATGTCTAATAACACATTTAAAATTATGCACTTGTGTACTTTTGACCCTTAATGATATTTTGAGAGGTAATTTCCACCCCTCCTCCCCTCAAAATCTTACTCCCAAGGCATGACAGGCATTAAACCAAGTAACAGAAGCCATTGCCCAACAATTTGTTACACAAATTTCTTATAACCTTCCTCTGGTTCTGGTTATTTTACACACTCCTCATACACCCACAGGAATATTTTGGCAGCGAGATCCACATTTTAAAAATAAAGACTGCCCCTTGTTTTGGGTCCATTTACCCACCACATCCTCGAAGGTTATTACTGTTTATCTTGCTCAGGTAGCTTCTATTATTTTTAAAGGTCATTTGATTTCTCTACAACATTTTGGCAAACACCCTGATAATATTTTTATTCCATATACTAAGGACCAAACCCAATTTTTACTAGAGACAAGGGATGAATGTGGTATTGCCCTATCAGGCTTTTGGGAACAATTGATCACTACCTCCCCAAAGACCCCCTTTTACATTTTGTCCAGTTACATCCATTAACTTTTCCTGAAATTACTCAAAAGGCTTCCATTCCTCAATCCCTTACTGTCTTTACAGACGGTTCCTGTAATGGCCGAGCGGTCTTTGTTGTCAATAACAAGCCTACCACCTTTGGTACTGTCTATCAGTCACCACAGTTTGTGGAATTGTTTGACATAACACAAGTTTTTATAACATTTTTAATAATCCTGTTAATATTTATAAAGACAGTGCCTACATTGCTCATTCTGTGCACCTGCTGGTGATTTCACCCCCCATTAAGGCTTCTAACAATGCGGCCTTTCTGTTTCACCAGCTTCAGCAGCTAATTCAGGCCAGACAACACCCATTTTTCTTAGGACACATCAGGGCACACTATGATCTTCCCAGCCCTCTAATTCAAGGTAATGCCCAAGCTGATGCAGCAACTCGTTCCATCTTTCCAATTTTTGTTGGCTCAATTCAAAAGGCCATGGAGTTACACAATATACACCATTTAAATTTCCAGAGCCTTTGATTACTTTGTAAAATTACCAGCAACAGTCACGAGAAATAGTAAAAGCATGCCCTGGTTGTGCTGTCTCCCTCCCCATTCAACACTTGGGAGTTAACCCCCGAGGATTACTGCCCGATCAGTTTTGGCAAATGGATGTTACTCATTTTCTTGGATTTGTAATAACCAAATATATACACGTTTCTGTAGATACCTTCAGCGGCTTTATTTTTGCATCACCACATTCTGGAGAGGCTACCAAAGATGTCCTTTCTCATCTTGTTTCAGCCTTTTCTGTTATGGGTAAACCAATACATATTAAAACAGATATTTATCCTACATTTACCATTGCCAAGTTTAAACAGTTTTGTGCTACCTTGCAAATTTGTCATACTACTAGAATTCCATACAACCCTCAGGGCCAAGGCATTGTGGAACTTGCCCACCTTAACTTAAAAACTTGGCTATCCCTCCTTAAGGCTTCCTCCCTTGTATTTACCACACCCAGGCATCGCCTTAACAATGCATTATTTGCCCTTATTTTTCTTACCCTAGACAATGAAGGCGATTCGGCAGCAGACAGACACTGCCATCCCTCGTCCAATTCTGTTCGCCCACCTGTTATGTGACACAATCCACTTACAAATAAATGGAAAGGCCCAGATCCTGTCCTCATCTGGGGAGGAGGCTCAGCTTGTGTTTTGGACCAAGATCAAACAGCCCCAAGATGGTTACCAGAACTCCTGGTTAAACAGGTTAATGACTTACCTCAAAACAGGGGCAGAGGCACTCCTCATGAGGACAAAATTTCCTCTTTTTCAGATGCAGCCAACAATCTGCCAGCCTTGGAATAACAGTTCCTGTGGGAACAGGTACACTGGCTTAGGCACGTCTATTCACTCTTACCATCGCCTCTCTCAACAAATTATAAACTCTATCAGGAAGAACTGATAAAAAATCTATCAGGAACCATTAAAGATTTGCAGGACCAAATAGACTCCCTGGCAGAAGTGTTCCTTCAAAAAAGACGAGGCTTAAATTTGCTGACAGCTAACCAGGGAGGTATTTGCTTGGCCTTAGGGGAACGATGCTGCATTTATGCCAATAATTCTGGCATAGTATGCACTAAAATTAAGCAGCTTCAAGAAGATCTAGAAAAGAGATGAAGGGAAATATTTGAAAATCCCCTCTGGACTGGGCTTAATGGATTTTTACCCTACCTTCTTCCCCTATTAGGCCCTTTGTTGGGTTTACTTTTAATGGTGTCCCTAAAACCCTGCATTATAAACAGGCTGGTACAATTTATTAAAGAACAGATTAATATTTTGGCCTCTAAGCTCATACAGGTCCACTATCATTGCCTGGATATGGAAGACCGTGCTGCCAACATTTAAAAGGATGTTCTACCCTCCTCACAAGCTTATTTCTTAAGTTTACATGCCCACAGATCTCGCTTTCTTACATAAAACTCTAAGTAACAGCTCTGACCAACGATCTTCTGCACTTGCCATAAGGGTTCGTCCTCCATGGGCCGCTCCACTTGGGGGAGGACGAACCCATGGAGTGAGGACGTTAGGGCATAATAACGAAGGGTGCAGGAAGGACTGCAGGAGGATGGATCCATGGTTCCCAAAATCCAAGTCTTCTGAGTGACACGCTCTGGTGCATGGCAGTTGGCATGCTTCCCCCTCAAAGCCGTCTCCTCAAAAAACATGCCAAGGCCACCACGAAATCTAGTAAACATGCTCGATCAGATCAGGAGATATTCTAAGGCCTGCTAGAGAAACAGAGCCTCTATAACCCCCTAAAACATTGGCCTGTAAGGTATGGTCAAATATTTTATATAAGAAAGGGAGGAGATGTCAGGGGCTAGAAGGAAGTTCTCCTTCAAAGAATAGCCTGACACTTACAAGAAATAGCCCCCTGCGAGATATCCTGCCTGGGAGACATCCCGCAGCCATCTATCACCCTGAGACATCCTGCAGCTATCCGTCTTCCTGAAATATCCTGAGGTTATCTCACCCTGTGAAGACATCCAGCAACTGCCGATAAGAGAGCTTTCTCATCCGCAGCATATAAATACACTGTGAGAACTATAAAAGTTTTCAGCATGATCAGAACTGTTGTCTTGCTGTCATCTCTCATGACTCTTTTCCCTTCATTCCTCCCCAACAAGGTTCAACGCCCACGTTGAAGTGTCCAGCCGGCCCGGACACCTGACACTAAACCATAACCTCCTAGACTCTGACTACTAATACTAATATGATGGAGAAAAATAATCCAACAGAATGGAAATGCAAGCAGTACAGATGAGGCATGGTGTATAGTTGGACTTGCCTTTTGAATGATATAGGGTAGGTGATATAAATCTAGCTAATTTATAATTGAAATAGTTCTCCACATGTTTTTAAAGTTAACAAATATGTGAATACCTGTCTCCCATTCTCTGTAGCCAATTCAGCACATGTATTTTTATATGCACATATAGAATCCTACCTGGTATCACACGTATATTCTTCTGAGGTGTCTGACTTGGCAAATACAAATTGTGAGAAGAGATCACTCCTCCTAAACTCTGTTGGAACTGAAAATTCAACCTATGGGTGAGCCTCCTAGTAGAAAATTCAACCTATGGGTGAGCCTCCTAGTAGAACAACAAGCCATACATAAATCCATGTTGAGTAAAATAAATATTTTTGCATCAGTGGCTGATGTACATTTCATGAAGAATTTTGATTGGCATATATATTGCTACATCTTATTGTCTGTTTTTGTTTTTTTAATATATATATATATATATATATATATATATATATATATATATATATACAATCTTCAAATTTTTCCAAATATAAAATATATGTGTCTTATATACACTACCTAAATTCTTTCATGTTCATGTATGTGGATTTATAATCAACATTTCACAAGATTATTCTCAGAAACATTCATCCACCTGAAATACATATTTGTTTCCTATTACTGAAAACTAACTTCAGTGAATGGTGCATACAATCCTAATATTTCTACATTAACTGACCCTGTTTAACATCAATGCAAGTAGATTCCTATGGGACATGATGTGTATTTTGAAGTTTATTTTATTCAACACTGGTACAATACAATTTCTACAGTTTACGAACATCATAGGACATATATTTCATCCATAAGTTCACAAATTTATAGGCATTTGATTCACTTTCAATCATTTACTGATTCAGAACACATGTATTCCTCCAGGTTTCTTGACTGGTCTTTTCATGAGACTTTATTTCAAACACATTATTTTCAATTTCCATAATCATTTTGAAGCAAAACTCACACACTCTTCATGATAAAACATAACCCTAATATTACCATTAGATGTATTACTGGTTAGAATGAATAATTGTATATCAATATAAGATTTTCTGTATATATTCAGATATCAATTCAATCTATTATTTAAAGTTGGAACCAATTATATTATTTATTCATGTATGGTCTATTCATGAATTATCTCTACATTCATAGACAAAGGGTACATCTATTTGTAACCCCAATACTAATTTATTCGTCTTCAAAATGTTGCTCCCAGAAATGGTGGAAGAAATACTCATGTCACCTGATGTACGTATGCATTTATCACAGTAATATTCTGGACACAATAAGCAGAGGTCACACTTATGATTGTACCAAAGCCTAAATGGAAAGTGAGCATGGATTACTAAAAACATTCATGTCCAGGTTGCCTAATGCTCTCAAATGTCAATCCTATTTATGACAACATATTTGTTTCTTCCTAAGACTATATATTCAACCTCAACTCTGTTCAAATGTCTAATCCTATCACTCACTTTATACTTTCCCTGATTTCCTAATGTCTCTATTGATGTCTGCTTTCCTAAATATTTTCACCAGTTCACCATTTTGACTAACACTTCACATGTGCTGACATTTACGTTCACTGTCTATGTGATACCCTATTGCTAAAGAACTTTTGGTCCAATTCCTGTACTCACTCTTCTTCTGAAACCTACAGAATATCTTCCTAATCCTACCGACTATCACAGTTTGAGTGGATACTCACTTCTACATTCAATCATCGAAGGTACAAGGTCCTATGCCATTGATTATTGATTTATCTGAAACATCTTTGCAGAACATGTATCAAAGCTAAGTATCCCAATCAAGAGCGCAATGCCCTTCTGGGATTCCAATCTTACCTAGATTTCTGTTTTCATACTTATATTTCACCTATATATTCTTATAAATATCACAGGTTCCCAATACCATTATTCATCAAGCAGAATGATTCCTAACCCAAATCAAACCTGTTATTAAGCAAAACCATACACTGTTCCCTCAATCTAACTTTGCAGAAGAGCAGGGACAGTGTTGGTCCTAAAATAGAGGAATGTAGGGAATCTTCCACCTGTTGAAAAACTCAAAGTTTCATTCAGAAGTGATCCCTGGAGAAGATATAGGCACAACTGAAGGACCTGAGAGAGCAAAAGTCAACTTCCATGGCAAACAACCTGGTCAGTATGAAAGGTTGTTACTGAATCAGCCTCTCTGTTCTTTTTTTTATTATTGGTTGTTCAAAACCTTACAAATCTTTTGACATAACATATTCATACATTAGCATACATTAGCTTCAAGTGATTTGTGAACTCCCATTTTTACCCCAGATACAGATTGAAGAATCACATCCGTTACACATCCACATTTTTACATAATGCCATACTAGTAATTGTTGTATTCTGCTACCGTTCCTATCCTCTACTATCCCCCCTCCCCTCCCCTCCCATCTTCTCTGTCTACCCCATCTACTGTAATTCATTTCTCACCTTGTTATTTTCCCATTCCATTCACAACCTCTAATATGTAATTTAGTATAACAATGAGGGTCTCCCTCCATTTCCATGCAATTCCCCTTTTCTCTCTCTTTCCCTCCCACCTCATGTCTCTGTTTAATGTTAATCTTTTCTTCCTGCTCTTCCTCCCTGCTCTATTCTTAGTTGCTCTCATTATATCAAAGAAGACATTTGGTATTTGTTTTTTAGGGATTGGCTAGCTTCACTAAGCATAATCTGCTCTAGTGCCACCCATTAGAATATGGACCCAAACAGTCCTGTTTGGAGAGCTGGTCTTGGGTGCCTATGGTTGATATACATTCTAACTTGTGAAAGTGTCACAGTACGTAGGGGCAGCCTCCATCTCATGGGACCCTTGGAAGCAACTGTTAGGACAAAGTGGTTGCTAAGGCAGTGACCTCATTCAGTTCCTGAAGGAAGTGACCTCACCTCACTTCCTTGGTGATGGAACTCTAAGAACTTGTTATCCAGGAAGACAGGCACCCAGAGCCTGTCCCATTCCCAGTCACAGTGGTCTCACTTGTTTGTATATACCAAGGACAGAGTCAGTCTTTCTTGGTACCTACTGATATGAGAATGGCCAAATTCCAGAAAAGCTCTGAAGAGGGTCCTTTCCTGAGGAAAGCAGATAGTGGTTCACCACTGGCTCCTGACATCTTCACAGAGTTGGTTAAGGAGACCAGATCTGAGACAGGACAGGCCATTTCTGGGGAACATACTATGGCCCACCAGTCAGAGGACACTCTGGATAGTCACCGACCTACTTTGGGGAAGGAGGTGCCTCTGTGGGTGTCGCTGTGTGTTTGTGGATTTGTCTCATGTTCTGAGAATAGATAGAAAAGGCCGTTTGTTTGGTTTTGAGTGAACTATTTCTAGTAAGTCATTTGACAAGGCGAGTGTTTCTATGTCTGTGTATCCCACTGTGTCCATGGTTATAGACATTAGAAAAGAGAATGCATCAATGGATGTGTCCTGTCTAGTAGAAAGCTTCCCATCATTTATTCTGCCAAATTGATGAATGGATTTTGGCTTGCCTTATCGATGGGCAACACGTGCTATCTTCCAAAGTTCCTGCGTTCTTCCTGAATTCTGGCCACTCTACAGAATAGGCTCATGGTTTTGCGTCCAAGATATGTACCACTTCCAAGCCCTGTTACATGGCCATGTACTGGATAGCTGAAGGGAATGGCGAGCATCTCAGAAAACTCAAATATCAGTGTGACCAATAAAGTCTCAGTGGAGAAACCCTGCTTTGCTTACCTATTGTTCTGTTGCCCTGAATGTCAGGAAGGTCTTTGCCTCAGTCCACCCCTTTATGAAACCTGAAGAAAACAGGTTTCAAATGTAAATGAATGGGCATCACCTGTGCCTCTTTGCTTAATTGCTTTGGAAAGGGATGTGTCTGAATACGCCTCTTTGCCCTGTTTGAGGCAATGGCTTAGATTCTCAGCACCTGATGTATCTTAAGAATGATCCCATGTGTGCATCCAAAACCAACATGGCCAAAAGAGCAGTCATTGTGGATGAAGTCTCTCCCCTTCTTCTGTTAGGTTCCTGACCTCCATCAAGTGAGAATAGGGATCCTTTGGGTCAAATGATTTCTTCAAACCCTGCAGAAGCTAGCCGATAAGTGCTTGGTTTTTTAATGACTCCAATTCACATAAAAAAATAAACCCCACAGTCAGTAGGCCTCAAATTAGAGAAGCAGAGAAGTATTAACAGCAGGCCTTTTTGATCACTCCTGGTTCACAGAAAGTGTGTCCAGGCAACCCTGATTTTAGGCCATTAAGGGGCAAGGGAGATTATTTTGGAGACTGTCTTGGGCTTCGCCCCTCATGGAAACATCCAGCCAGAGGTTATGATGAGTGTCTATATGAAAGATCATGAGGGCCATGTGGGAGTGTTTTGGTTTTAATTGTGGCCATTTGTTTGGTGGTTGGAAGAGATGACTGGGTCCACCTTGACATGAACTCTGGTGTGATTCCCCTTAGAGACTGATTTCTGGAACTGAACTCAGAGAATTATTGCCAGGAATTGTGTTAGGATTTTAGGAGGCCATGCATGAGAGTCCCCCTTGAAAACTGAGATCTAGGCCCAGGGTGGCTTTCAACAGAGCACTGGGAATCACAGCCAAGATATCACGTGATTTTATTCTGAAAGACTTGGCAGCCATAGTTGAGAGTCGAAACACACATGGTCCTCATTGTAGACCACAATGGGCCTGGCTTCATGTGACCATTTGGCCACTTTTTGAGAAGCCTTGCCTGTGAGAATTCTCCAAAGCTTTCATTGAAATGTGCTTCCTCTACATTTAATTGTTCTGGAGTGAATTTTAACCCACAGTGCCTCCAACATCATCATTGAAAAATGGCTACAAAAATACCATAAAATTTTTGAAATTCCCATGACCAGGTGGCAATGGAGGACATTTGGATGTCCTGTTGCTGGTCATGAGTATACCAGACAGTGCTTTGATTGACTGGGTTTTATGAAAATCGTGTAGAACAGAGATGCCAATAAGTTGGAGCCTGCTGAGTAGTGGGCCTAGAGCCGTGGTGGTCAGGTGTGTGATAAAACATCTGTGGTGGGGCCTTGTGGATCTTCCATTGGCTTCCAAATGGCTTGGAACTGACATGGTGCAGTGAGCAGTCCCTTCTATGTAAAGGCATCTTGTAATATTGAGAGATTTCAGGGCAATGTTCAGAATCATGTTGCTATCATCAATGGGGCAATATATGTGGGCTAGAAGTATGTTTGGTGCATTCTCTTGCAGAAACTGACCCACCACATGTGACAGAACTCTCTCCAGCACTGTGATCCACTAAAACTCCTTGTATTTTTGAATCAAATAGCAAACTCCTAGTGCAGCAGCAAGAAACACCATGAAATTTGGAGGATGACCAAATGGCTTCACAGTCCACATGGGGAGACACTTAGACCCCAGTGGTCACAGTTTACCTACAAAGAGCAAATTCAGCACTGCTGCCTCATCTTCACTGGAAAATAAGAAACCATGTCCTCCAGGTCACATAGATGCAGACCCAGCTTAGATGGTCTCACTACAAATGAAGCTAAAGCTCCAGAAAACAACATATTTTTCAGGTGCCCAACCTCAGAGGCAGTTCTTCAAGAAGTCTTTAGGCCAGCAGAGCTCCATGTTTGTGGAGTGTTTACCCTGTCCCTTACTTTTGGGAACTCCTCTACCACCTCCAGTGTTGTGAACTACTGAGCATATTCCATTCCAGATATGTATTCACAGATTTTCTAACACTTCTCCTCTAATTGTGTCTTACTTGGGGCAAAAGTAATGTCAAGCCATAGTTCTTGATGAGAGTGGGAACATTTTTTTGTAGCACATATTTGCATACACATTGGATTCATTTTCTAATTTTCCATTTGAAATACTGAATCCCTGACACTAACCCCTACCCTACTAGACTCTGACTACTAATCGTAATATCATGGAGAATAATAACCCCATCAGAATAGAAATACAAGCAGTTCAGAGGAGGCATGTTTGGTATTGTTGGACTTGCCTTTTGCATTATATACGGTAGGAGTTATAAATCTAGTCAATTTTTTTGTTGAAATAGTTCTCCGTGTGTTTTTAAAGTTAACAAATATGTGAATTTATTTCTCTCTTTCTCTGTAGCCTAGTCAGCAGATGTATTTTTATATGCATATATAGAATCCTACCTGGTATCACACGTACATTTTTGTGAGGTGGCTGACTTGGCAGATACAAATTGTGAGAAGATATCACTCCTCCTAAACGCTGTTGAAACTGAAAATTCAACCTATGGGTGAGCCTCCTATTTGAACAACATTATACATAAATCCATGTTCAGTAAAACTAATATTGATGGATCCGTGGATGATATGTATTTCATGATAAATTTCGTTTGGCGTACATAATGCTACATTGTAATGTCTCTGTGTGTGTATATATATATATATATATATATATATATATATATATACTCTCCAGATTTTTCAAAATATGAAATATATGTGCCTTATTGTGCACTCCCCAAATTCATTCATATTCATGTATGTGGATTTATAATCAACTTTTCAAAAGATTATTCTCAGAAATATTCATCAACCTGAAATACATATTGGTTGCCTAGTACTGAAAACTATCTTCAGTAAATGGTGCATACAAAACATAATATTTCAACTTTGCAAGTTGGCCGCAAATAGAATGCATCACACCCAGTGTACCACGCCACATTGCAGGTGAATAACGAGTTAAAATGACAAAAGACTATCTTGTTAGGATCTTGTAGAAAAAATGGGTGTGCACCGAAACCTAAAAGAATGATTTCCACCAATGAGGTCCGGTAATTGAGTCTCAAACGTGAGCTGAATATGCAACCGGAGATCCGGGCTTATTGATCCCTGTGGCCCGCCCCATGGCTGCAGACATCGAGACACCACCGAGAAGCGACTAGCATCCAGGGAGAAACGTTGCTGCAGATTCTGTGGAATCCTGCTGGCTGACACCGCACTGAGCCCCAGGCCGAGTTAGGGATTTCAGTCAGGGAAGGAAGCTCTACAGTTCTATCCCCCACAACGGAAACTCCACCAAGGAAACCAATGGCCACCATCTTGGAGAGCTGAAGTAACCACCGCCACTCTCCGACAGATTGCAACAATAAAACAGTTGTGTGTTTTCCGCTCATCTCCCATACAGTAGGAAATTTGCATAAAATCTCTCCTAAGCTTTCCAGGGGAGGGATTTTCAGAGAGAGCCTGCATAAAGATTGGGGGGGGAAACTAGAGGCACCTGACCTTCAACTCCCCCTCCCATCAGTGGTGAAAACGAAATCTGTCTAGCCAGGGATGGGGGAAAGGGCAAACGGAAAAAATAATAAAAATAGAGTGCTGGGGTTCCCAATAGACACAATCCACACCCAAGAAACGGCAAGCCAGAGTACAGTTTGAGCTGCCGAGGGCATTACTCAGGGGAAATCTGGTCTAGCAGGAGAAACCAGGACTAGCAGGAGAAACCAGGGGACTAGAGGCCAGGCCCGCGTGACTGGGCGCCTGGATAACGCTCGCCCGCCGGCAAGAGTCGGCCCGCTGCAGGTGCGACTGGACAGCTGGAGACTGCCTGCCCACCAGCGACCAATCGCCTGCCATATGCCCGCCCTAATGGGTGGCTAGAGATCGCACAACCGCCGATGACAGCCCACCAGCTGACTGCGCGACTGGACAGCTTGTGACCACCTGCACGCCGGCGACTGGGAGCTGAAACCAAACAGAGACAGTACAGTCCCACACCCCCATGCGAACACCCGGGCAAAGAGCCTGGGGCCCACCATAGCAGAGAGGTGACATCACTGGAGCTCGGCCGTCGGAATTCCTTCCCAGTGGAATCCACTTTAGCATTCACAGTATACCAACACAAAGGAGAGTCAATAGAGATATATAAAACCAAAACAAATATATAGAAGAGAGCAGAAACACAGCAATCAAATGGAGCTGGAAAGTAATGTGAAATTCATGAAAAAACAATGGAAAAAGGTGTACAAATAATGCCGGAAAACTTAATTTTACAGGAGGACCTAGAATCATCAGAAACAGGGATAGGGAAAAAACTCAATGCATCCCTAACTCAGATGGAAAGAAATATTAGAGAAGACATGAGGCAGCAAGTCCAAGCAATAAAAGAATATTTTGAAAATGAATTAAACAAACAAATTCAAATGGCAAAGAACGAGCTTCACCAAAAGACAGAGATCTTAAAAAAAAATCAAACAGTAATCCTAGGAATGCAGAAAAATATAAACCACATTAAAAATTCAAACGAGAATATTGTAAATAGACTAGATCAAGTAGAAGTCAGAAGATCAGATAATGAATACAAAGTTTATCAACTTGAAAAGAATATAGTCAACACAGAAAAGATGCTTATATCCCATGAGCAATCTATTTAAGAGATATGGGATGTCATAAAAAAACAAATTTGAGAGTCATTAGGATAGAAGAAGGCATAGAGATTCAAACCAAAGGAATGGACAACATATTAAATGAAATAATTCTAGAAAACTTCCCAGAGATGAAAGATGGAATGGATTGCCAAATCCTTGAAGCCTACATGACTCAAACATTCAAAACCATAATAGACCAACTCCAAGACATAGAATTATGAAGATAGCCAACATGCAGAACGTGGATACACGTTCTTCTCAGCAGCACAAGGATCCTACTCAAAGATAGATCATATATTATGCCATAGGGCAACCCTTAGTAAATATAAAAGCGTGGAGATAATACCATGCACCATATCTGATCATATTGGAATGAAACTGGAAATCAATGATAAAAGAAGGAAGGAAAAATCCTACATCATATGGAAAAATGAACAATATTCTACTGAATGTTCAATGGGTTACAGAAGACATAAAGGAGGTTATAAAAAATTCTTAGAGACAAATGACTATACAGACACAACATACTGGAATCTATAGGACACAATGAAAGCAGTTTTAAGAGGGAAATTCATTTCTTGGAGTTCTTTCCTCAAAAAAAAAAAAACAAATAAATGAACTCACACTACACCTCAAAAACCTAGAAAAAGAAAAGGAAAACAACAGCAAATGTAGTAGAAGACAAGAAATCATTAAAATTAGAGCAGAAATCAACGAAATTGAAACAAAAAAAAAACATTGAAAAAATTGATAAAACTAAAAGTTGGTTCTTTGAAAACATAAATAGGATAGACAGGCCCTTAGCCATGCTAACGAAGAGAAGAAGAAAGAGAATTCAAATTACTAACATACGGCATGAAAAAGGCATTATCACAACAGACACTACAGAAATACAGAAGATAATTAGAAAGTATTTTGAAACCCTATATTCAAATGAAATAGAAGATAGTGAAGATATCAATAAATTTCCTAAGTCATACGATGTGCCCAGATTGAGTCAGGAAGACACACACAATTTAAACAGACCAATAACAAAGGAAGAAATATAAGAAGCCATCAAAAGACTACCAAACAAAAAAAGCCCTGGAGCGGATGGGTATAGAGCGGAGCTCTACAAAACCTTAAAAGAAGAATTAATACCAATACTTTTCAAGCTATTTCAAGAAATAGAAAAAGAAGGTGCTCTTTCAAATTCATTCTATGAGGCCAAAATCACACTGATCCCAAAACCAGACAAAAACACTTCAAAGAAAGAAAACTACAGACCAATGTCTCTAATGAACTAGGATGCAAACATTCTCAATAAAATCCTGGTGAATGTAATACAAAAGCATATCAAAAAATTGTGCACCATGATCAAGTAGAATTCATCCCAGGGAAGCAAGGCTAGTTCAATATACGGAAATCAATAAATGCTATTCACCACATCAATAGACTTAAAGACAAGAACCATATGATCATCTTGATAGATGCAGAAAAAACATTCGACAAAGTTCAGCCTCCCTTTATGTTCAAAACACTAAAAAAACTTGCATCCCAGGGAAGCAAGGCTAGTTCAATATACGGAAATCAATAAATGCTATTCACCACATCAATAGACTTAAAGACAAGAACCATATGATCATCTTGAGAGATGGAGAAAAAACATTCGACAAAGTTCAGCCTCCCTTTATGTTCAAAACACTAGAAAAACTAGGATAACAATGTTGAGTTACCTCAACATTGTAAAAGCTATATATGCTAAACCTCAGGCTAGCATCATCGTAAATGGAGAAAAACTGAAGGCATTCCCTCTAAAATCTGGAACAAGACAGGGATGCCCTCTATCACCACTTCTATTCGATTTAGTTCTTGAAATACTAGCCAGAGCAATTAGACAGACAAAAGAAATTAAAGACATAAAAATAGGAAAAGAAGAACGTAAATTATCGCTATTTGCAGATGACATGATAATATATTTAACAGACTCAAAAGGGTCTACAAAGCAACTGCTAGAGTTAATAAATGAATTCAGCAAAGTGGCAAGATATAAAGTCAACACGCATTAATCAAAGGCATTCCTGTATATCAGCAGCAAAACTTCTGAAATGGAAATGAGGAAAACCACTCCATTCACTATATCCACAAAGAAAATAAGATACTTGGGAATCATCCTAACGAAAGAGGTGAAAGATTTATATAATGAAAACTACAGAACCCTAAGGAAAGAGATAGAAGAAGATCTTAGAAGATGGAAAAATGTACCCTGTTCATGGATAGGCAGAACTAACATCATCAAAATGTTGATATTACCCAAAGTTCTCTACAGGTTTAAATCGGTGCCAATAAAAATCCCAACAGCATTTCTTGTAGAAATGATAAAGCAATCATGAAATTCATATGGAAAAACAAAAGACCCTGAATACCAAAAGCAATTCTAAGCAGGAAGTGTGAATCTGGAGGTATAGCGATACAAGAGTTCAAACTGTACTACAAAGCAATAGTAATAAAAACATCGTGGTACTGGTACCAAAACAGGCAGCTGGACCAATGGTATAGAATAGAGGACACAGAAACCAATCCACAAAATTACAACTTTCTTATATTTGATAAAGGGGCTAAAAACATGCAATGGAGGAAAGATAGCATCTTCAACAAATGGTGCTGGGAAAATTGGAAATCCATATGCAACATAATGAAACTGAATCCCTTTCTCTCACCATGCACAAAAGTTAACTCAAAATGGATCCAGGAGGTAGATATCAAATCAGAGACACTGTGTCTAATAGAAGAAAAAGTTGGCTACGATCTACATACTGTGGGGACGGGCTCCACATTCTTTAATAGGATGCCCATAGCCCAAGAGTTAATAACAAGAATAAACAAATGGGACTTACTTAAACTAAATTGTTTTTTTTCTCAGCAAGAGAAACAATAAGAGAGGTAAATAGAGAGCCTACATCCTGGGTACAAATTTTTACCCCTCACACTTCAGATAGAGCCCTAATATCCAAAATATACAAAAAATTCAAAAAATTAAACAATAAGATAACAAATAACCCAATCAACAAATGGGCCAAGGACCTGAACAGACACTTTACAGAGTAGGACATTCAATCAATGAACAAGTACATGAAAAAATGCTCACCATCTCTAGCAGTCAGAGAAATGCAAATCAAAACCACCCTAAGATACCATCTCACTCCAGTAAGATCGGCAGCCATTATGAAGTCAAACAAAATAAGTGTTGGTGAGAATGTGGGGAAAAGGGTACACTTGCAAACTGCTGGTGGGACTGCAAATTGGTGAGGCCAATTTGGAAAGTACTATGGTGATACCTGGGAAAGCTGGGAATAGATCCACCATTTGACCCAGCTATCACCCTTCTCGGACTATTTCCTGAGGATCTTAAAAGAGCGTACTATAGAGATACTGCAACATCAATAATCATAGCTGCACAATTCACAATAGCTAGACTGTGGAACCAACCTAGATGCCCTTCAATAGATGAATGGATAAAAAAAATGTGGCTTTTATACAAAATGGAGTATTACTCTTCATTAAAAAATGACAAAATCATAGAATTTGCAGGGAAA
Source organism: Callospermophilus lateralis (assembly GCF_048772815.1). NCBI lineage: Eukaryota > Metazoa > Chordata > Mammalia > Rodentia > Sciuridae > Callospermophilus > Callospermophilus lateralis. The sequence continues at coordinate 77,422 of NW_027513915.1, forward strand.
TGGATGGCATTAGAGCAGATTATGCTAGGCGAAGCTAGCCAATCCTTAAAAAACAAATGCCAAATGTCTTCTTTGATATTAAAAGAGCAACTAAGAAAAGAACATGGAGGAAGAGCATGAGGAAAAGTTTAACATTAAACGAAGATGAGTGGGGGGAGAGAAAGGGAGAGAGAAGGGAAAGCATATGGGAATAGTAGGAGACCCTAAATGTTACACAAAATTACATATAAGAGGATTTGAGGGGAAATGGGGGGGAAACAGTGGAGAGAATTGAACAACAGCAGATGAGGTAGAGAGGGAAGATGGGAGGGGAGGGGAGGGGGGATATTGGGGGATAGGATAGGTCGCAGAATACAACAGTCACTAATATGCTATTATGTAAAAATGTGAATGTGTAACCAATGTGATTCTGCAATTCATATTTGGGGAAAAAATGGGAGTTCATAACCCAATTGAGTCAAATGTATCAAAGATGATATATCATGAGCTTTGTAATGTTTGGAACAACCAATAGAAATAAATAAATAACGGTTTAAAATTGAGTGGGAAGAAATCAGCTAAAAATGGGTTGAGATGCATTCATTTTGCTAAGCAAAACTTTGTTTTGTTTAGTTGTAACTATCACAAATTTATTTTACCAGGAAATTGGCTTTTGAAAATGCACATAAATTGAGATTAAAGGATAATTCACCTACCTTCTTGAAAAATTCATAGCATTTCCTATATTTTTCAAATTTTATTTTTTTCTTGAATATTTTGTCATGGACCAGGTCTAGTCTTAGGCTATTCTTCCAGAATACTACCTCATCTGACAAATTCGTACAATCTGTTGGATTGTTGTTTTCACCTTTTATTTAATAGTTTCTAGCTGATAATGTGTATTTTCTTTATCTTTATTTGTACGTATATACCCAACAATATCTTTGCATTTTATGTTTTACTGGGGAAGAGACTGATCAAAAGCTCTTTGTTATAAGTATCAACAATCAGACATTTAGAGCACGCAATTATTCTTAATTTTGCATGAAAATATCTTTGTACTATTTTGTTATACAGATTTAGAATTATTAATATGTCCCTACTGTAATAAGTAATTACTTACAAGAAGAATTAAACAATTGACTTTATATCAATTATGAATATGAAAAGTACTAAAATAAGGATTTGGCAATTAATACACAATTGATAAAAATTGAAATCACAAGAAAGCCATTTAAAATGTCAGTGCATATGGTCCTTAAATAATAGGTAATTCAAAAAACTTTTTTTTAATTCATAAGATTTAATATGCCGTATTACAGCTTAATGTGATATAAAACCTTAAATTATCAGTATTGATAAAAAAGAATGATACCTGTTTATTTAAATATGTTTATTTGATTTTCACTGTAAGATGTTAATTCTGGAAGGCTTGAGAATTAAGAAAGTTTTGGTCTATATTATTTTTAACATGCTAATCAAAGTACTTTTAAATATATATATATATATATATATATATATATATATATATATATATAATATGTAATGCATATGCATGAATATAGATACATATGTATAAAAATGTATTTTAATATATCTATCAGGTGATTATAATTATTAAATTTTCTCAAGAAAAAAACAATGACTATAAAAAACAGTCTTAAATTTAAATTTCATAGCATACTACTGTTTGTAATGACATGAGAGAAAAACAGATATGAAAGGAAAACGAAAAAGGAAGAGAGAGAAGGGGGAAAATGAGGAAGAAAGTGAGTAAAGATGAGGGAGAGGCGTGTTCGATGTAAAGATAAAAGTGGAGGGGCTGGGTTTGTGGTTCAGTGGTAACATGCTTTTCTAGCATGTGTGGGACACTGGGTTCTATTCTAAGCACCACATACAAATAAACAAAATGAAGGTCAATCACAACTGAAAAAATAAAAAATAAAAAAGTAGAAATATTAGCAAAACTCCAATCTTTTATGAATGTTAAATTTAAAAAAAAAATTATGTAACATAGCCTTATGTAATTTCTAGACTATCCAAAAGAGTCATTAAATGTTAGATTATTAGTGCAATAACTAAAAATCCATTGCTCTTTCCTCAACATTCTGTGGCATGCTAGTGGTAAAATAAATTCTATTATAACACCAAAAAAAAAAATCTAATATTTCTATAGTAACTGACCCAGTTTAATATCAAGGCTAGCAGATTCCTATGGGACATGATGTGTATTTTGACATTCATTTTTATTCAACACTGGAACATTACTATTTCTTCAGTTTATGCACATCATAGGATATATATTTCATCCACAAGTTCGCTAATTTATACGCATTTGTTTCACTTTCAGTCACTTCCTGCTTCAGAACACATGTATTTCTTATGTTTCTTGACTGCTCTTTTCATGAGACTTCTTTCCAAATACATTATTGTCGATTTCCATTATCACATTTGAAGCAAAACTCACACACCCGTATGATAAAACAAACCCTAATATTACCATTAGATGTACAACTAGCTGGAATGAATGATTGTATATCAATATAAGATTTCTTACTTAGTTTCAGATATCAATTAAATCCATTATTTAAAGTGGAACCAGTTATATTATTTATTCACAGTATGGTCTTTTCATGCATTATCTCTATATTCATAGACACAGGGTACACCTCTTTGTACCCCCAATACTAATTTATACGTCTTCAAAATATTGCTCCCAGAAATGGTGGAAGAAATGCACATGTCACCTGATTTACATATACATTTTATCACAGTAATATTCTGGACACAAACAGCAAAGGTGACACTTATGGTTTTACCAAACCTAAATGGAAAGTGAAGATGGATTACTAAAAACATACATGTCCAGGTTGCCTAATGCTCTCAAATGTGAATCCTATTCTTGACTACATATTTGTTTCTTCCTAAGATTATATATTCAACCTCAAGCCCCTTGAAAATGTCTAATCTTATCACTCACTTTATCATTTGCCTGATTTCCTAATGTCTCTATTGATATCTGCTTTTCTACATATTTTCCCCAGATTATCACTGTGACTGACTCTTCACATGTGCTCACATTTACATTCAATCTCTACCAGAAGCCCTATTGCTAAAGAGCTTTTGGTCCAAATGCTATACTCACTCCTCGTTCTAAACCTACCGACTATCTTTCTAATAATACCGACTATCCCTTTTTGTCTAGAAGTTCTCTTTGACATTCCATCATTCAAGGTACAAAGTCCTATGCCATAGAACATCGATTTATCTGAGACATTTCTGCAGAACATAATTCAAAGCTAAGTATCCCAATCAAGGGCCCAATGCCCTTCTGGGCTTCAAATCTTACCTAGATTACTGTTTTCATTCTTATATTTCACTTTTACATTCTTGTAAATATTACAGGTTCCCATTACCATTATTCATCCCGCAGAATGATTCAAATCGAACTTTTATTAACCGTAACCATACACTCTTCCCTCAATCAAACTTTACAGAAGAACAGGGACAGAGTTGCTTTTACAATACAGGAATGTAGGGGTTCTTAAACCTGCTGAGATCCTCAAAGGTCCATGCAGAAATGATCCCTGGAGAAGATGTAGGCAGCTATGAAGGAGTTGAGAGAGCAAAAGTCATCTTGCATGGCAAACCCCCTTGTCAGGATGAAGGGATGTGTCTGAATCAGTCTCTCTATTCTAAATGTAGAGAAGATGGACCAAACCAGGCCTGTGTGGGGAGATGTTCCCAGGCGCCTATGTTTGATATACCATTCTATCTTGTGAAATTGTCACCGAAAGTAGGGGCAGCCTCTATCTCATGGGACCCTTGGAAGCAAATGTTAAATCAAAGTGATTGCCAAGGTAGTGACCTCATGCAGTTCCTGAAGAAAGTGACCTACCTCACTTCCTTGGTGATGTAACTCTCTGAACTTGGAATCCAAGATGCCAGGCTCCCAGAGCCAGTCCCAGTACCAATCCCAGTGGGCTCACTTGTTTGGATGTACAAAGGACAGAGTCAGTATTTCTTGGTATCTACTGATGTGAGGATTGCCAAATGCCAGGACAGATCTGAAGAGGGGCCTTTCCTGAGAAAGCAGGTAGTGGCTCACCACTGGCTCCTGAGAACTTCACAGAGTTGGCAAAGGAGACAGATCTGAGACATGACAGGACATTTCATTGGAACATAATATGGCCCAACAGACAGAGGACACTCCAGATAGTCACAGACATACTTGCGGGAAGGAGATGCCTTTGTGAGTGTGAGTGTCAGTTTGTGGTTTGTCTCATATTCTGAGAATAGGTAGGAAAGACAGTTTGTTTGGTTTGGAATAGACTGTTTCTAGTAAGTTTTTTGACAAGGTGAGTGATTCTATATCTGTGTATCCCACTGTGTCCGTGGTTGTAGACATTAGAAAAGAGAATGCATCAATGGATATGTCCTGTCTAGTAAAAAGCTTCCCAGCATTCATCCTGCCCAATTTATGAATGAACTGCAGCTTGCCTTATGGATGGACAACACCTACTATCTTCCTAAGTTTCTGTTTTCTTCCTGAATTCTGGCCACTCTGCAGAATAGGCTCATGGTTTTGTGTCCAAGATATGTACCACCTCCAAGCTCTGTGACATGCCCATGTACTGGATAGCGGTAAGGAATGGAAACATCTCAGAAAACTCAGATATCAGTGTGACCAGGAAATTCTCAGTGGAGAAACCCTGCTTTGGGCCATTCTCTTACCTATGTTTCTGTTGCCCTGAATGTCAGGAAGGACTTTGCCTCAGGCCACCTCTTTGTGAAGCCTGAAGAAAACAGTTTTCAAATGAAAATGAATGGCCATCTCCTGTGGCTCTTTGCTTAATTTCTTTGGAAAGGGATGTGTCTTAATCAGCCTCTTGGACCTGTGTGAGGTTGTGGCTTAGATTCTCAGCACCTGATGGATCTAAAGAAAGATCCCATGTGTGCATCCAAACCAAAATGGCAAAAACATCCGTTATGGTAGATGAAGTGTCTTGCCTTCCTTTGTTAGGTTCCTGACCTACATCAAGTGAGAATAGGGATCCTTTGGGTCAAATGAAATCTTCAAAGCCCTAAAGAAGTGCTTGGGTTTTCTCATTATTCCAAATCACATAAAGAATCTATACCTCACAGGCAGTAGGCTTCAAAATGGAGAAGCAGAGCAGTATTAACTGCAGTCCTATTTTATCACTCCTGCTTCAAATACAGGGTGTCCAGGCCCCCATGACTTTAGGCAAATTAGGGGTAAGAGAGCTTATTTTGGACACTAACACATACCCCACTAGACTCTGACTACTAATCCTAACATGATGGAGAATAATAACCAAAACAGAATAGAAATACAAGCAGTTCAGAGGAGTCATGTTGTATAATTTTACTTGCCTTTTGCATTATATAGGGTAGGAATTATAAATCTAGTCAATTTTTAATTAAAACAGTTCTCCATGTGTTTTTAAAGTTAACAAATATGTGAATTCCTCTCTCCCTTTCTCTGTGGCCTATTCAGCACATGTGTTTTTATATGCACATATAGAATCCTACCTGGTATCACATGTACATACTTGACAGGTTGCTGACTTGGCAGATGCAAATTGTGAAAAGAGATCACTCCTCTTAATGCTGTTGGAACTGAAAATTCAAACTATTGGTGACCTTCCTAGCTGAACAAAATTATATATAAATCCATGTTCAGTAAAAAGTATATTTTGGGATGTGTAGATTATATATATTTCATGATAAATTTTGATTGGCATATATATTGCTACTTTTTAATGTCTGTGTGAGTGTGTGTGTGTGTGTATATATATATATACACTCTCCAGATTTTTGAAAAAATGAAATATATGTGTCTTATTATACACTCCCTAAATTTATTCATGTTCATGTATGTGGATTTATTATCAACTTTTCACAAGATTATTCTCAGAAATATTCATCCACCTGAAATACATATTTGTTTCCTAGTACTGAAAACTAACTTCAGTGAATGATGCATACAAATCCTAATATTTCTACAGTTACTGACCAAGTTTAAGATCAATGGAAGTAGATTCCTATGGGACATGACATGTATTTTGAAGTTCATTTTTTTTTCAACACTGGTACATTACTATTTCTTCAGTTTATGCACATCATAGGATATATATTTCATCCACAAGTTCGCTAATTTATATCAATTTGTTTCACTTTCAATTACTTCCTGCTTCAGAACACATGTATTCCTCCATGTTTCTTAACTAGTCTCTTCATGAGACTTCTTTAGAAACACATTATTTTCGATTTCCATAATTACTTTTGAAGCAAAACTCACACACCCTTAATGACAAACCATAACCCTAATATTACCATTAGATGTATAACTGATAGGAATGAATGACTGTGTATCAATATAAGATTTCTTATATATTTTAAGATATCAATTTAATCCATTGTTTAAAGTGGAATCAGTTATATTATTTATCCACAGTATCATCTATTCATGCATTATCTCTATATTCATAGACACAGGGTACACCTCTTTGTACCCGCAATACTAATTTATACATCTTCAAAATATTGCTCCCTGAAATGGTGGAAAAAATACTTATGTCACCTGATCTACATATACATTTTATCACAGTACTATTTTGGATACAAAATGCAAAGATCACACATATGTTTGTACAAAAGCCTAAATTGAATGGGAGCATGGATTACTAAAAACATTGATGTCTAGGTTGCCTAATTCTCTCAAATGTCCATCCTATTGGTGACTACATATTTGTTTCTTTGAAGATTATATAGTGAATATCAACCCTGTTAAAATGTCTAATCCTATCACTCACTTTATACTTTGCCTGATTTCCTACTGTCTCTATTGATGTTTCCTTTCCTACATATTTTCCCCAGTTTACCTATGTGACTAACTCTTCACATGTGCTGACATTGACATTCATTCTATTACCGAAACCCTATTGATAAAGAACTTTTGGTCCATATCCTGTACTCACACTTCTTGCAAAACCTACTGACTATCTTCCTAATCCTATGGACTATCCCTGTTTGAGTGGATGTTCTTTTCTACAATCTATCATCCAAGGTACAAGGTCCTATGTCATTGATTATCGATTTATCTGAGACATCACTGCAGAACGTAATTCAAAGCTAAGTATCCCAATCAAAGGCCCAATGCCAATATGGACTTTAAATCTTACTAAATTTCTGTTTTCATACATATTTTTCAACTCTATATTCTTATATATATCACAGATTCCCAATACCATTATTCATCCAGCAAAATGGTTCCTAACCCAAAACAAACATGTAATTAACCCTAACCATAAACTGTTCCCTCAATCTACCTTTATAAAAGAGCAGGGACAGAGTTGGTCTTACAATACAGGAAAGTAGGGGATTGTCCACCTGCTGAGAACCTCAAAGGTCCATTCAGAATTGATCCCTGGAGAAGATGTAGGCAGGTATGAAGGTCCTGAGAGATCAAAAGTCATCTTCCATGGCAAACAACCTGGTCAGGATGAAGGCTTTTGTCTGAATCAGCCTCTCTCTTCTTAATGTAGATAAGATGGACCAAATGAGGCCTGTGTGGAGAGCTGTTCCCGGGTGCCTATGGTTGATATATCATTCTAACTTGTGAAAGTGTCACAGAAATACGGTCAGCCTACATGTTATGGGAACCTTGGATGCATGTGTTAGGACAAACTGGTTGCCAAGGCAGTAACCTCATTCAGTTCCTGAAAGAAGTTACCTCAACTCACTTTTTTGGTGATGGCACTTTCTGAACTTGGGATCCAGGAAGCCAGGCATCTAGAGCCTGTCTCAGTCCCAGGCCTAGTGGTCTCACTTGTTTGATTTAACAAGGACAGAGTTAGTCTTTCTTGTTATCTACTGATGTGAGGATGGACAAATGACAGGAAAGCTCTGAAGGGGGACCTTTCCTGACAAAGAAGGTAGTGGCTCACTGCTGGCTCCTGACAACTTCACAGAGTTGCCCATGGACACCAGATGTGAGATAGGAGAGGCTATTTGGGGGAACATAGTATGGCCTATCAGTCAGAGAACACTCCGGATAGTCACAAACCTACTTGGAGGAAGGAGGTGCTTATCTGGCTGTGGGTGTGGGTTTGTGGTTTTTTTCTCATGCTCTGAGAATATGTCCGAAAGTCGGTTTGTTTGGTTTGGAGTAAAGTGTTTCCAGAAAGTCGTATGAAAAGGCGAGTGTTTCTATGTCTGTGTATCTCACTGTGTCCGTGGTTGTAGACATTAGCAAAGAGAATGCATCAATGGATGAGTCTTGTCTAGTAGAAAGCTTCCCAGCATTCATCCTTCCCAATTTATGAATGGACTGCGTCTTGCCTTATGGATCGGCAACACCTGCTATGTTCCTAAGTTACTGTTTGCTTCCTGAATTCTGGCCACTCTCCAGAATAGGCTCATGGTTTTGTGTCCAAGATATGTACCACCTCCAAGCTCTGTGACACGGCCATGTATTGGTTAAATGAAGGGCATGGCGAGCATCTCAGAAAACTCAGATATCAGTGTGACCAGTAAAGACTCAGTGGAGAAACCATGCTTTGGGCCTTTTCCTTACCTATTGTTCTGTTGCCCCTTGACCTTGTGTAATTCTGTGGCTTAGATTCTCTGAACCTTATGGATCTAAAGAGAGATCCCATGTATGCATCCAAAAGCAAAATGTCCAAAAGAGCAATCATTGTGGATGAAGTCTCTCTCCTTCCTTGGTAAGGTTCCTGACCTCCATCAAGTGAGAATAGGGCTCCTTTGGGTCAAATAAGTTCTTCAAAGCCCTGCAGATTCTAGCCCATAGGTGACTGGGTTTTCTCATGACTCCAATTCACATGAAGAATCTAAATCCCACCATCAGTAGGCCTCAAATTTAAGAAGCAGAGCAAAATAAATGGCAGGCCTATTTGATCACTCTTAGTTCACAGGAAGGGTGTCCAGGCCACCCTGACTTTAGGCAAATGAGGGGCAAGGGAGCTTATTTTGGACACTGTCTTGGGCTGCACCCCTCACGGAAACCTCCAGCCAGAGGTTATGATGAGTGTCTGTATGGAAGAAAATGAGGGCCATGTGGGAGTGTTTTGGTTTTAATTGTAGTCATTTTTGTGGCGGTTAGTAGAGATGACATGGTCCACCTTGGCTTGAACTTTGGTGGGATTCCGCATAAAGACTGAGTTCTCGTACTGAACTCAGAGAAGTACTGCCATGAATAGTGTTGGAATTTTAGGAGGCCACGCACGATAGTCGCCCTTGGAAACTGAGATCTAGGTCCAGGGTAGCTATTCACAGAGCACTAGAAATCTCAGCCAGGATATCACATGATTTTATTCTGAAAAACTTGGCAACCATTGTTGATAGTCAAAACACACATGGACCTCACATTGTAGACCTCAATTTTCAAGGATTCATGTGACCTTTTGGCCACTCTTTGGGAAGCCTTTCCTGTGAGACATCTCCAGATATTTCATTGAAATGAGCTTCCTCACCATTTAATAGTTCCAGAATGCCTCCAACTTCATCCTTGAAAAATGGCTAGGTCAATATATCATGAAATTTTTAAAATTCCCGTGACAAGTTGGCACTGGAGATTCTTTGAATATCTTGTGGCTGATGATGAGAATAACAGTCAGTGCCTTGATTGACTGGTTTTCATAAAAATTGTGCAGAACAGAGATGCCAGGAAGTTGGAGCCTCCTGAGGAGTGGGCCTAGAGCAGTGGTGGGCAGGTGTGTGATAAAACATCTGCGGTGTGGTCATGTGGATCTGCCTTTGGCTTCCAAATTGCTTGTGACTGATATGGTGCAGCCAGCAGTCCCTTCAATGTAAAGGCATCTTGTTATATGCAGAGGTTTTAGGGAAATATTAAGAATCAGGTTGCTATGGTCAAGGGGGCAACTATGTGGGATATAAGCCTGTTTGGTGCATTCTCCTGCAGACCCTGACCCACCACACGTGACAGAACTCCCTCACGCACAGAGTAACAGTTGAATTCTTTGTATTTCGTGAAACAAATACCAAAATCCCAGTGCAGCACCAAGAAACAACACGAAAAGTGGAGAATGACCAAATAGCTTCACAGGCCCATGTGGATACACTTAGCCCCCCGTGTCCACAGTTTACCTACAAAGAGAGTATTCAGCACTGCTGACTCATGTTCAGTGGAAAATAAGAAACCATGTCCTCCAGGTCACATAGATGAAGACCCTGATTTGATGGTCTCACTACAAACGAAGCTGAAGCTCCCGACAACAACATATATTCCAAGTGCCCAACCTCAGAGGCAGTTTCTCAAGAAGTCTTTAGGCCAGCAGAGCTCCATGTTTTTGGAATGATTACACTGTCCCTTACTTTTGGAATCTCCTCTACCTCCTCCAAGGTTGTGAACTCCTGAGCATATTCCATTCCAGATATTTATTCACAGATTTTCTAACTCTTCTCTTCTAATTGTGTCTTACTCTGGGCGATTGTAATGTCAAGGCATTGTTCTGGATGAGAGTGGGAAGATTTTTGTGTATCACATATTTACATACACATTGGATTCATTTTCCAATTTTCCTTTCAAAATACTGAATACCTCACACTAACACCTACCCTACTAGACTCTGACAACTAATCCTAATAAGGTGGAGAAAAATAAACCAAAAAAATAGAAATGCAAGCAGTTCAGAGAAGGCATGGTGTATAGTGGAATTGCCTTTTGCATTATTTAGGGTAGGAGTTATAAATCTAGTCAATTATTTGTTAAAATATTTCTCCATGTGTTTTAAAGTTAACAAATATGTGAATTCCTGTTTCCCTGTCTCTGTAGCCTATTCAGCACATGTATTTTTACATGCAATTATAGAATCTTACCTGATACCACACGTACATTCTTGTGAAGTGGCTGACTTGGCAGATACAAATTTTAAGAGATCACTCCTCCTAAGCGCTTTAGAACTGAAAATTCAACCTATGCGTGAGCTTCCTAGTTGAACAACATTATACATAAATCCATGTTAAATAAAATAAATATTTTTGGATCTCTGGATGATATAAATTTCATGGTGAATTTCCTATAGCATATATTATGATATTTTTAATGTCCGTGTGTGTTTGTGTGTGTGTATGTGTGTATATATATATATATATATATATATATATATATATATATACATATATATATATATATTCTCCAGATTTTTCAAAATATGAAATATGTGTCTTATTATAAACTCCCTTAACTCATTCATATTCAAGTATGTGGATTTATAATCAAATTTTCTCAAGAGTATTCTCAAAATATTCATTCTCCTGATATACATATTTGTTTCTTAGTACTGAAAACTAACTTTAGTGAATGGTGCATACAAATCCTAATATTTCTACAGTAACTGACCTAGCTTAACATCAATGCAAGTAGATTCCTATGGGACATGATGTGTATTTGGATGTTCGTTTTATTCAATACTGGTACATTACTATTTCTTCAATTTATTCACATCATGGGATATATATTTCATCCACAAGTTCGCAAGTTTATAGGAATTTGTTTCACATTCAATCATTTTCTTCTTCAGATCACATGTATTCCTCCATGTTTCTTGACTGGTCTTTTTATGAGACTTCTTTCCAAACACATTTTTTTCGATTTCTAGCATCACTTTTGAAGCAATATTCACACACCTTTCATGATAATCCATAAGCCTAATATTACATTTAGATGTATTACTGGTTGAAATGAATGATATTATATCAATACAAGATTTCTTATAATATTTCATATATTAATTCAATGCATTATTTAAAGTGGGAACAGTTAAATTATTTATTCAAAATGTGGTCTATTCATGCATTATGTCTATATTCATGGACACAGGGTACACCTCTTTGTACCCCCAATACTAATTTATAGCTCTTGAAAAACTTACTCCCAGAAATGCTTGAAGAAATGCTCATGTCACCTGATCCACATATACATTCTATGACAGTAATATACTGTACAAAAAATGCAAAGGTCATACTTATGATTGTACCAAATCCTAAAAGGAAAGTGAGCATGGATTACTAAAAGCATCCATGTCCAGGTTTCCTAATGCTCTCAAATGTCAATCCTAATGGTCACTGCATATTTGTTTCTTCTTAAGATTATATATTCAAACTCAACAGTGTACAAAATGTCTAATCCTATCACTCACTTTATACTTTGCCAGATTTTTTAAAGTCTCTATTATTATCTGCTTTTCTACATATTTTTCAAAGTTCATCATTGTGACTGAATTTTCATATGTGCTGACATTTACATTCACTCTCTAACTGAAACCCTATTGCTAAAGAAATTTCCGTCCAAATCCTGTACTCACTCTTCTTCCTAAACCTACCGACTATCTACCTAATCCTACCGACTATCCCTTTTTGACTGGATGTTCTCTTCCTCATTCAATCATCCAATGTTCAAGGTCCTATGCCATTGTAAATGGATTTATCTGAGACATCTGTGCAGAACCTAATTCAACACTACGTATCCCAATCATGGGCCCAATGCCCTTCTGGGCTTCAAATCCTGGATTTCTGTTTTCATATATATATTTTGCCAATATAATTTAATCAATATCGCAGGTTCCCAATACCATTATTCATCGCTCAGAATGATTCCTAACAAAATCGAACCTGTTATTACCCAAACCATACACTGTTCCCTCAATCTAACTTTGTAGAAAAGCAGGGACAGAGTTGGCCTTACAATACAGGAGTGTAGGGAAACTTCCACCTGCTGAGAACCTCAAAGGTCCATGCAGAAATGATCCATGGAGAAGATGTAGGCAGCTATGAAGGACCTGAGGGAGGAAAAGTCAACTTCCATGGTAAACAACCTGGTCAAGATGAAGGGATGTGTCTGAATCAGCCTCTTTCATCTTAATGTAGAGAAGATGGACCAAACCAGGCCTGTGTGGAGAGCTGTTCCCGGGTGCCTATGGTTGATATACCATTCTAACTTGTGAAAATGTCAGAGCGAGTAGGTGCATCCTCCATCTCATGGGACTCTTAGAAGCAACTTTTAGGACAAAGTTGTTGTCAAGGCAGTGACCTCATTTAGTTCCTGAAGGAAGTGACCTCACCTCACTTCCTTGATGAAGGAACTCTCTGAACTTGGGATACAGGAAGTCAGGCACCCAGAGCTAGTCCCAGTTCATGTCCCAGTGTTCAAACTTGTTTGGATTTTCCAAGGACAGAGACAGTCTTTCTTGGTACCTACTGATGTGAGGATAGCCTAATGCCAGGAAGGTCTGAGGAGGGGCCTTTCCTGAGAAAGAAGGTACTGGCTCACCGCTGGCTCCTAACAGCTTCACAGAGTTGGACACGGAGACCAGATCTGAGACAGGACAGCCCATTATGGGGGAATATATTATGGCCCACCAGTCAAAGGTCACTCCATATTTTCACAGACCTACTTGGGGGTCTGTGTGGGTGTGGGTGTGGGTGTGGGTGTGGGTTTGTCATTTTGTCTCATGTTCTGAGAATAGGTAGGAAAGTCGTTTTGTTTGGTTTGGTGTGAAATGTTTCTAGTAAGTCTTTTGACAAGGCGAGTGTTTCTAAGTCTGTGTATCCCACTGTGTCCGTGGTTGTAGACATTAGAATAGAGAGTGCATCAATACATATGTCCTATCTAGTAGAAATCTTACCAGCATTCATCCTGTCCTATTTATGAATGGTCTGCGGCTTGCCATATGGATCGGCCACTCCTAATATCTTCCTAAGTTCCTATTTTCTTTCTGAATTTTGGCCAAACTCCAGAATAGGCTCATGGTTTTGTGTCCAAGATATGTACCACCTTTAAGCTCTGTGACATGGCCATGTACTGGATAGCTGAAGGCAATGGTGAGCATCTCAGAAAACTCAGATATCAGTGTGACCAGGAAAGTCTCAATGGAGAAACCCTGCTTTGGGCCTTTTGCTTGCCTATTGTATTATTGCCCTGAATGTCAGGAAGGTCTTTGCCTCAGGCCACCCCTTTGTGAAGACTGAAGAGTTTTCAAATGGAAATGAATGGGCATCACCTTTGGCTCTTGGCTTAATTGCTTTGGAAATGGATGTGTCTGAATCAGCTTCTTGGCCCTGTGTGAGGTTGTGGCTTAGATTCTCAGCACCTAATGGATCTAAAAAAATACCATGTGTGCATCCAAAACCAAAATAGCCAAAAGAGCAGTCATTGTGGATGAAGTCTCTCACCTTCCTCTGTAAGGTTCCTGACCTCCATCTTTGAGAATAGTGATCCTTTGGGTCAAATGAGTTCTTCAAATCACTACAGAGGCTAGGCCATAGGTGCTTGGGTTTTCTCATGACCCCAATTAACATAAGGAATCTAAACCCCACAGTCATTAGGCCACAAAATGGAAAATCAGAGCAGTATTAAGGGCAGGCCTCTTAGATCACTCCTGGTTCACAGGAAGGGTGTCCCTGCCACACTGACTTTAGGCAAATGGGAGAAAGGGACCTTATTTTGGATACTGTCTTTGGCTTTGGCCCTCATGGAAACCTACAGCCTGAGGTTATGATTAGTGTCTATATGGAAGAAGATGAGGGCCATGTGGGAGTGTTTTGGTTTTAATTGTGGTCATTTTTGTGGCCGTTGGAAGAGATGACTGAGGCCACCTGGGCTTGAACACTGGTGTGATTCCCCTTAGAGACTGAGTTATGGAACTGACCTCAAAGAAGTATTGCCATGTATTGTGATGGAATTTTAGGAGGCCACACATGAGAGTCGCCCTTGGAAACTGAGATCAAGGCCCAGGGTGGCTTTCCACAGAGCACTGGGAATCTCAGGAAGGATATCACATGATTTAATTCTTAAAGAATTGGCAGCCATAGTTGCAAGTCAAAACACAAAAGGATCACACATTGTAGACCTCAAACGCCTGGCTTAATGTGACCTTTTAGCCTGTCGTTGGGAAGCATTGCCTGTTAGAATTCTCCAGAGATTTCATTGAAATGAGATTCCTCTCCATTTAATGGTTCCTGAATGAATTAAACCCCACAGTGCCTCAAACTTCATCCTTGAAAAAAGGCTAGATAAGTACCATTAAATTTTTGAAATCTCATGAACAGGTGTCAGTGGAGAACCTTTGGATGTCTTATAGATGATCATGAGTGTACCAGACAGTGCCTTGATTGACTGGGTTTCATGAAAATCGTGTAGAACAGAGATGCCAGTAATTTGGAGCCCGATGAGTATTCGGCCTAGAGCAGTGGAGTGTAGGTGTTTGTTAAAACATCTGTGATGGGGTCATGTGGATCTGCCATTGGCTTCCAAATGGTTTGTGACTGACATGGTGCAGCCCCCATACCCTTGTATGTAAAGGCATCTTGTTATACGGAGAGGTTTCAGGGCAATGTTTAGAATCAGATTTCTATTGTCAAGGGGGCAAGCTATGTGGGATAGAAGCCTGGTTGGTGCACTCTCCTGCAGACCCTTAACCAACACACGTGACAGAACTCCCTCCAGCACTCTGTCCTAGTTGACCTTCTCGTATTTCATGAAGCAAATACCAAACTCCCAGTGTAGCTGCAAGAAACACCATGAAAAGTAGAGGAAGACCAAATGGCTTCAAAGTCCACACTGGGAGACATTTTGCCCCCAAATGGCAACAAATTACCTACAAAGAGAGAATTCAGCCCTGCTGCCTCATGTTTATTGGAAAAAAAGAAACCATGTGCTCCAGGTTACACAGAAGCAGACCCAGATTTGATGGTCTCACTACAAAGGAAGTTAAAACTCCTGACAACAACATATATTTCAAGTGCCCAACCTCAGAGGCAGTTTCTGAAGAAGTCTTTAGGCCAAGAGAGCTTCATGTTTGTGGAGTTTTTACCATGTACCTTACTTTTCGAAACACCTCTACCACCTCCAAGGTTGTTAACTACTGAGCATTTTCCATTCCAGATGTGTATTCACAGATTTTCTAACTCTTCTCCTCTTATTGTGTCTTACTTTGGGTGAAGGTAATGTCAAGGCATTGTTCTGAATGAGAGTGGGAAGACTTTTGGGTAGCATATATTTGCATACACATTGGATTCATTTTCCAATTTTCTATTCGAAATACTGAATCCCTGACTGTCAGAGGTAGAAGGAATTCTCCTTCAAAGAATAGCCTGACACTTACAAGAAACAGCCACCAGGAGACATCCTGTAGCCATCTGTTTCCCTGAGACATCCTGTGCCCATCTGTCTTTCTGAAACTTCCTGAGGTTATCTCACCTTGTGAAGACATCTAGGAAGTGCCGATAAGAGAGATTTCCCACATCCAGCATACAAATACCCCTGTGTGAACAATAAAAGTTTGCAGCTTGATCAGAACTCCTGTCTTGCTGTCATCTCTCGTGTCTCTTGTCCCTTCATTCCTCCCTATCTAGGTTCGCTGCCCACGTTGATGTGTCCTGCCGGCCGGGACATCTGGCGCCCACTGACTGGGGCTCGAGCTTTTCATTGAGGGGGACCCCGTCCTCCTGGAAGATTTGGTCAAGCGGAGCTTGCAATAACCGCAGAAGACACCACCGAGAGACAGATCCAGGAGGAGGGTGGGGATGACACACGGTGATTGACCCACCATGGGGCAAGCAGTTTCGTCACATGATTTGTTTTTGTCAGGCTACAAGGAGTCCTTCCAGACATGGGGGTGCGTATTAAGAAAAAAGACTTAAATTTTTTTTCTTTTCACACATAAAAGAGCAGTGTCCATGGTTTCCTCTTGAAAGGACCATTGATGGTAAAAGATGGCTTAGAGTAGGAGACTGTTTAAAAGATTATTATGAATCCTTTGGCCCAGAAAAAGTGCCTGTTCCCACCTTTTCTTACTGGAACTTAATTAATAGAATTCTTAAAAGTTCACCCTTTGACAATGGTACCTTAAAAGTTGTCAAGGTTGGGAAAGAGACTATGCAAATACTTCTCATATCCCCTCGGCATGCCCATCAGTTAGTATAGACATAGACCCTTCTCAGGCTCCCCAGGACCGTGGGAACCTTCCTGGTCCCCCTCAAAATACCACCCTAATGAATAAGGCTCCAATGATTACCAACTGCCTTTATCCAGTTTTAAATACCGGAGACACATTGACCCCTGTAGAGGAGGCTACCTTGGAGAAGGAAGCAGCTCGCTACCATTCAGAAGACCCTCCACCTCTCAAGACCCTGCCACAGCCTATAGGACTTACACATCCACCTCCCTGCTATATCCCTCCTGCCTTTTGTGCTCTGGCCCTTCAGGGAACAAATGCCCCCCCCCCCGATATTTTCTCCCCACTTCCCTTGCCTAAACTGGCTCCTTTGTCAGCATCCTTTCAACATACACAGGAACAGATCCAACCTTTAAAAGAATTAAGATCCCTTCACTCTGAGCTCTCTTCATTAGCCTTAGGTATGGAGTCAAAGCAACTGGCCTACAGTGGTCTAATACAAAGGCGAAGCCACTCCATTGACCTGTGCTCGCCTTCCCAGTCACCACCAGTCTGATAGATAAGCCTGCCCAGGCTGAGGTCAAAGAATTAGACGAGGATAAAGAGGAGGAAGCGGGGAAATGGATTAAGGAGATCAGGACTCAGAGGATGAGGAGTTCAGCCCTAGGCAGGCAGGAACCCAGAGTCTACAAAAAATTAAGCCTGCATTTTCCTGAAAAACTTAAAAAGGCTTGTGCTCACTATGGCCCCATTGCACCCTACACGTTGGCTTTATTAGAAAGCCACAGCACACAATGACTTACTCCCAATGATTGGAAATTTTTAGACCAAGCTACCCTCAGTGCCAGAGACTTCCTGTTATGGAATGCAGATTTCAAAGAGCACTGTAGGGAAACTGCTCAAAAAATTTTAACTAAGGCCTTCTCTAAATCCAGGACTTATGTTAAGCTAGTGGGCAATGAGCCTTTTGACAATAAAACCAAACAGGCACATTTCCCTGCTGGACTTTTGATGCAGATTCAGATGGCTGGCTTACATGCTTGGAGACACCTCCCTCAAAAGCCTCGGCTACCACTTCCCTGGCAAAAATTTGACAAGGGCCCGACGAGCCTTATAGCGACTTTGTTCCCCGGCTTAACCTAGCTGTGGAATGCTTGCTTGGACCAAGCGAAAGCAAAAGCGCTTTTGTAAAACATCTTGCCTTTGAAAACGCCAACCCGGCATGTCAGGATGTTCTTCAACCACATAAGGATAAAGGGAAACTTTCTGACTTTATTAGACTCTATGCAGGGGTAGGTGCAGCCCATGCCATGGGTCTTGCCCTAGGTGCCACCTTTACCAAGACCTTTCACAATCCTGGCTCACGTACTTGCTTTACTTGTAAACAACCTGGCCATTTTGCACGCAAGTGTCCGACAGGCAAAAAAAGCCTAGGAATAGCGTCTCCTTCAACTGGGGCTATACCGCCCCAAGCTATCCTTTGCCCTAGATGTGGTAAAGGTCATCACTGGGCCAGTGAGTGTAGATCTAAGACAAATGCCCTCAGACAGCCTATTTTTTCCTGCTTCTTGGGAAACTCCCTGCGGGGCCAGCCCCGGGCCACGACATCCCCCAGGACAAACCCAGGGGCAATAAGATTTGTTCCCTCCCAAACTCCCAACCTACCTCAAAATTCTTCTCCACAATTGCCTCCCTCCAACTAGCCACTCCAGGCAGCGCAGGATTGGACCTCTGTGCCACCACCGATACTATATTGGACTCAATGCAAGGACCCCAGATAATACCCACTGGAATTATGGGTCCCCCTCAATCTCATATGTGTGCCCTTATTTTTGGGAGAGCCTCTACTAACTTACATGGTGTTCAGGTCTTCCATGGCATTAATAATAATGATTTCACTGGAGAAAAAAAATACTGGCCACAGCTATTAATGGAGTTGTGGCCATCCCAGCACGAACAAGTCTTGCACAATTAATACTCCTTCCCTTGAATCCAGGAGGCACTTCCACCACCCAAACCTACCGCAGGGGACTCCCTCCTTGGGCTGCTTTGATGTAAATTTGGTTCAACCCGTTTCTCACAAAAGACCCACAATTTCCTTACTTATTGAAGGAAAGGAATTCCAAGGAATTCTAGATACTGGAGCTGATGACACAATTATTTCTCAAAAATATTGGCCATCAGCTTGGACCCTCACCTCATCCTTGACTGACCTTAAAGGGATAGGACAGTCAAAAAATCCTCTGGTCAGCTCTGGACTTATAAACAGGGTAATAAGGGAATTGTCACTCTTTTCGTTGTTCCTGACTTCCCTGTTAACCTATGGGCCCGAGATATTTTGAGTCAAATGGAAGTTATTCATGCCAGTCCCAATTCCATGGTAACTCATCAAATGCTTCATATAAATTTTGTCCCTGGTACAGGCCTTGGGAGACTGAGACAAGGACTGGTTGAGCCAATAAAACCCATACATAAAACAAATACATATGGACTTGGGTATTCGGATTTTTAGTGTAGGTCTCTGACTCTCCTGTACCCCATGGAGATAAAATTATTTGGGAAACTCAGACTCTTGTGTGGGTGCATCAATGGCCACTTACCCAAGAAAATATGGAGGCTGCCTCCATGTTAGTGCAGGAACAGCTGGCAGCCGGCCATGTAGAGCCCTCAACCTCAACATCGAATACTCCAATTTTTGTTATCAAGTAAAAATCAGGCAAGTGGTGCCTTTTACAATATTTGTGTGCCATTAATAAAGCTATGTGCCCAATAAGAGCACTACAGCCAGGCATTCCCACACCAGTGGCTATTCCCAAAAACTATTGTAAAGTGATTATTGAGTTAAAAGATTGTTTTTTTTACCATTCCTTTACATCCTGCGGATAGACCCTATTTTGCCTTTAGTCTCCCTCACATTAATTTTCAGGGCTCTATGCAGAGATTTCAATGGAAGGTTCTTCCCCAAGGTATGGCCAACAGCCCTAGTCTTTGCCAAAAATACGTTGCTCAAGCAGTAGACCCTGTGAGAGAGCTATGGCCACAAATTTATATTTTACATTATATGGATGATTTGTTAATTGCTGCACCTAATAACCATGACTTTAATAATTGTTACTTGGACATTTACAAAATCCTCACTTCCTTGGGACAACAGATAGCTCCTAATAAGGTTAAAACACAGGACTGTTATACCTATTTGGCCCTTAAACTTCAAGATAATCAGATCCAAATTCCTAAGATACCACTATGGGTGGACCATCTTCAAAACCTTAATGATTTTCAAAAATTCCTGGGGAATATTCAATGGCTAAAAACATATTTAAAATTACCACCTTGTGTACTTTTGTCACTTAATGATATTTTGAGAGGTGATTCCCACCCCTCCTCCCCTCAAAAACTTACTCCCGAGGCATGACAGGCATTAAACCAAGTCACAGAAGCCATTGCCAAACAGTTTTTTACAGAACATTCTTATAACCTTCCTCTGGTTCTGGTTATTTTACACACTCCTCATACACCCACAGGAATATTTTGGCAACGAAATACACATTTTAGAAATAAAGGCTGCCTTTGCTTTGGGTCCATTTACCCACCACATTCTCCAAGGTTATTACTGTTTTTCTTGCTCAGGTAGCTTCTATTATTTTTAAAAGTCGTTTGCTATCTCGACAACATTTTGGCAAAGACCATGATAATATTTTAATTTCATATACTAAAGACCAAATCCAATTTTTACTACAGACGGAGGATGAATGGCCTATTGCCTTATCAGGCTTTTTGGGAACAATTGATAACCACCTACCCAATGACCCCCTTTTACATTTTGTCCAGTTACATCCATTTATTTTTGCCAAAATTACTCAAAGGCTCCCATTCCTCAAGCCCTTACTGTCTTTACAGACAGTTCCAGTAATGGCCGAGCAGTCTTTGTTGTCAATAACCAGCCTAACACCTTTTATACTGTCTATCATTCAGCACAGTTTGTGGAATTGTTTGCAATAACACAAGTTTTTAAAACATTTTTTGATAATCCTGTTAATATTTATACATACAGTGCCTACATTGCTCATTCTGTGCGCCTGCTTGAGATTTCACCGACCATTAAGGCTTCTTCCAATGTCGCCCATCGGTTTCACCAGCTTCAGCAGCTAATTCAGGCCAGACAACACCCATTTTTCTTAGGACACAGCAGGGCACACTCTGATCTTCCCATCCCTCTAACACAAGGTAATGCCAAAGCTGATGCAGCAACTCGTTTCATCTTTCCAATTTTTGTTGGCTGCACTCAAAAGGCCACGGAGTTACACAATCTTCACCATCTAAATTCCCAGAACCTTCGATAACTATGTAAAATTACCAGGCAACAGGCACGAGAAATAGTAAAAGCATGCCCTGGTTGCCCTGTCTCCCTCCCCATTCAACACTTGGGAGTTAACCCCCGAAGATTACTGTCCAATCAGTTTTGGCAAATGGATGTTACTCATTTTTCTGAATTTGGAAAAACCAAATATGTACACGTTTCTGTAGATACCTTCAGTGGCCTTATTTTCACATCACCACATTCTGGAGAGGCTATCAAAGATGTCCTTTCTCATCTTGTTTCAGCGTTTTCTGTAATGGGTAAACCAATACATATTAAAAAAAGATAATTGTCCTGCATATACCAGTGGCAAGTTTAAACAGTTTTGTGCTACCTCGCAAATTTGGCATACTACTGAAATTCCATACAAGCCTCAGGCATTGTGGAACGTGCCCACCTTACCTAAAGACTTGGCTAACCCGCATTAATGCTTCTGCACTTGTATTTACCACTCACAGGCATCGCCTTAATCATGCATTATTTGCCCTTATTTTTCTTTCCCTAGACAATGAAGGCCATTCGGCTGCAGACTGACACAGGCAATCCTCGTCCAATTCTGTTCGCCCACCTGTTATGTGGCACAATCCCCTTACAAATAAATGGAAACGCCCAGGTCCTGTCCTCATCTGTGGACGAGGCTCAGCTTGTGTTTTGGACCAAGAGCAAGCAGCCCCAAGATGGTTACCAGAACGCCTGGTTAAACAGGTTAATGGCTTACCTCAACACGGGGATGGAGGCCCTCCCCCTGAGGACAAATTTTCCTCTTTTTCAGATGCAGCCAACAATCTGTGTGAGGATCCTACTTAAGGCACTTATGCTGAACAGGATTGTACACGGAGGCTTTGGCCCTCCACCTTCCAACATCATGGAGTACCTTTTTGGCCCTCCCTGTGAACGCAAGGGAGGATCTTGGACTCAGGCTCCCACTAGTTTGACCCAGACTGCTGACTGCGTGACTAAGGTGGCTTACCTCCGGGCCGAGGTTGACCATAAACTCAGAGGAGTTCATCAGCCTAAATTGGTATGTGTTAACAAGCCAAAGATTATTCCCCCTAGTACAAGTAAAGCTCTCCAAAATTGTTCTGCAACTTGAATGCATACCCAAGCGATGCATGCCACTTGTTATGCGTCGGCCTCAATTTGTGTTAAAAAGCAGGGAGAACAATTTTTTGAAGCCTCCCTAACTAAAACTCATGCCGCAGGAGGGACCACTATTCATTATACCCCCGTTTTTTTGACCGGGGAGGAGAAGGCAAATACACCAAGCTACAGTCAGCTGGGTGCCAAGGCCCTGTTGGTAAACCCTCCTGCTGCCCCATTAAGGCACCTACAGGGGTCACTGATGGTGGAGGATTCCCTTATGCTGTCAAGCATCCTTAGATAATCAAACTTTTGAAACCCCAAATCCCTGAGCTCACATATCATCCCTTAATATAGCCAAAATCCCAGCTCCCAGGTTTAGATAACAATACATTAGATATTTTGGAAACTACCTTCTCCTTGCTTAATAATTCCAACCCCAACTTTGCTGGTGATTGCTGGCTCTCCATGACAACAGGGGCAATCATGCCTATGGCAGTTCCTATTCATTCTATCATAGACGATGATAATACATGCCAACCCAGATTTCATTTAAAAGTACAGTCTATAGGCACTTTTACAATATGTCTTTTAGGCGTGATGCAAAATAATACCTATGATATTGATGTTGGAGTTACTTCCTTTGGAAATTGCTCAACAGTACAAAACTATTCCTCATCCACCCCATCTCTTTGTCCCTCCAATGGCACAGTTTTTATGTGTGGAGGAAACTCGGCCTTCCCGAGGCTTCCATCGAACTGGACCTTTGGCTGTGTTCTTGCCTTATTACTCCCTGATATAACTATTGTCCCAGGAGACGAAACTCTATGCATTCCTAGTCTAGACACCTCAGTCAAAAGACACAGGCGGGCAATACAGGCCTTACCACTCGTTGCCAGCCTTGGAATAACAGCTACTGTGGCCACAGGTACAGCTGGCTTAGGCATGGCTATACACTCTTAGCGTCGCCTGTCTCAACAACTTATAAATGATGTACAAACTATATCAGGAACCATTAAAGATTTGCAGGACCTAGTAGACTCCCTGGCAGAAGTGTTCCTTCAAAACAGAGAAGGCTTAGATTTACTGACAGCTAACCAGGGAGGTATTTGCTTGGCCTTAGGGGAACGATGCTGCTTTAATGCCAATAAATCAGCCATAGTACGCACTAAAATTAAGCAGCTTCAAGAAGATCTAGAAAAGAGATGAAGGGAACTTTTTGAAAATCCCCTCTGGACTGGGTTTAATGGATTTCTACCCTACCTTCTTCCCCTATTAGGCCCTTTGTTGGGTTTACTTTTAATGGTGTCCTTAGGACCCTGCATTATAAACAGGCTTGTACAATTTATTATAGAACAGAATAATATTTTGGCCTCTAAGCCCATACAGGTCCACTATCATCGCCTGGAGATGGAAGACCATGCTGCCAACATTTAAAAGGATGTTCTACCCTTCTCACAGGCTTATTTCTTAAGTTTACATCCCCACAGATCTCTCTTTCTTACATTAAACTATAAGTAACAGCTCTGACCAACCATCTTCTGCCATTGCCATAAGGGTTCGTCTCCATGGGCCCCTCCACTTGGGGGAGGATGCACCCATGGACTGAGGACGTTAGGCCATAATAACGGAGGGTGCAGGATGGACTGCAGGAGGATGTATCCACGGATCCCAAAACAGAAGACCTCTTAGTGACACGCTCTGGTGCATGGTGGTCTGCCTGCTTCCCCCTCAAAGCCGTCTCCTCCCAAAACATGCCAAGGCCACCACGAAATCTCCTAGTAAACATGCTCTCTCGAATCAGGAGATATTCTAAGGCCTGCTAGAGAAACAGAGCCTCTATCACCCCCTAAAACATTGGCCAGTAAGGTATGGTCAAATATTTTATATAAGAAAGAGAGGTCAGGGGCCAGAAGGAAGTTCTCCTTCAAAGAATAGCCTGACACTGAAAATAAACAGCCCCCTGGGAGATATCCTGCTTGGGAGACATCCCGCAGCCATCTATCTCCCTGAGACATCCTGCGGCCATGTGTCTTCCTGCAACATCCTGAGGTTATCAAACTTTCTGAAGACATCCAGCAACTGCCGATAAGAGAGCTTTCCCATCCACAACATATAAATTCCCATGTGAGAACAATA
The DNA here is from genome assembly GCF_048772815.1 of Callospermophilus lateralis. Classification (NCBI taxonomy): domain Eukaryota; kingdom Metazoa; phylum Chordata; class Mammalia; order Rodentia; family Sciuridae; genus Callospermophilus; species Callospermophilus lateralis. The sequence goes on from NW_027513915.1 coordinate 101,938, forward strand.
AAAGTTTGCAGCATGATCAGAACTCCAGTCTTGCTGTAATCTCTCGTGTCTCTTGTCCATTCATTCCTCCCCAACTAGGTTCCTTGCCCACATTGATGTGTGCGGCCGGCCGGGACAACTGACACTAACCCATACCCTACTACACTCTGACTACTAATCCTAATATGATGGAGAAAAATAACCCAAACAGAATAGAAATACAAGCAGTTCAGAGGAGGCATGGTGTATATTTGGACTTGCCTTTTGCATGATATAGGGTAGGTGTTATAAATCTAGTTAATTTTTAATTGAAATCGTTCTCCATGTGTTTTTAAAGTTAACAAATATGTGAATTCCTGTCTCCATTTCTCTGTAGCCTATTCAACACATGTATTTTTATCTGCACATATAGAATCCTACTTGGAATCACACGTACATTCTTGTGAGGAGGCTGACTTGGCAGATACAAATTGTGAGAAGAGATCACTCCCCATAAACGCTGTTGGAACTCAAAATTCAATCTATGGGTGAGCTTCCTAGTAGAAAAACATTTTACATAAATCCATGTTCAGTAACATAAATATTTTTGCATCTATGGATGATATATATTTCATGATGAATTTTGTTTGGCATATATATTGCTACTTTTTATTGTCTGTGTGTGTGTTTTGTATATATATACACTCTTCAGATTTTTCAAAATATGAAATATATGTGTCTTATATACACTCCCTAAATTCATTTATGTTCATGTATGTGGATTTATAATCAACTTTTCACAAGATTATTCTCAGAAATATTCATCCACCTGAAATACATATTTGTTTTCTAGTACTAAAAACTAACTTAAGTGAATGGTGCATACAATCCTAATATTTCTACAGTGACTGACACAGTTTAACATCAATGCAAGTAGAAATCTATCGGACATGATGTGTATTTTGAAGTTCATTTTGTTCAACACTGGTACATTACAATTTCTTCAGTTTATTCACATCATAGGATATATATTTCATCCACGAGTTCACAAATTTATACGCATTTGATTCATTTTCAATCATTTCCTGCTTCAGAACACATGTATTACTCCTAGTTTCCTGAATGGTCTTTTCATGACACTTATTTCCAAACACATTCATTTTGGTTTTCATAATCATTTTGAAGCAAAACTCACACATTCTTCATGATATACCATAACCCTAATTTTACCATTATATGTGTAACTGATTGGAATGAATGATTGTATATCAATATAAGATTCCCTGTATATTTTCTGATATCAATTCAATCCATTATTTAAAGTTTGAACCACTTTTATTATTTATTCACAGTATGGTCTATTCATGCATTATTTCTATATTTATAGACACAGGGTACATCTATTTGTATCCCCAATACTAATTTATTCATCTTCAAAATGTAGCTCCCAGAAATGTTGGCAGAAATACTCATGTCACCTGATCTACATATACATTTTATCACAGTAATATTCTGGACACATTATGAAAATGTCACACTTATGATTGTACCAAAGCCTAAGTGAAAGTGAGCATGCGTTACTAAAAACATCCATGTCCAGGTTGCCTAATGCTCTCTAATGTCAATACTATTGGTGAATACATATTCGTTTCTTCCTAAGATTATATATTCAACCTCAATCCTGTTGAAAATGTCTAATCCTACTGAAACCGCTGTTGACCGGTGACGAGTTCTTGCTTCCCCAATGTTGAAGAATAACACCAGAAAGCACACACCGAGGCAAGGTCAGAGTAGAAATTAGAAATTTATTAAAGGACAGCAGAAAAGACTTCTCCTGGAGGAAGAAGGGGACCCAAGAGGTGGGAATCCAGTTAGCGGGCAAATGTATTTCCCTTTTTATAGGTTTGGTGATGGAATGTAGTTTGGAGGGGTTAGGACACAGGTGGACCCAATTATCACCTTTTGGGATGGGCTTATCACTTCTCTAGGATGGGCTATCTCCAAATCTGTTGGGGGCTGTTTCCTGAGCTCCATTAACAGTTCTTTGAGGTGGACTTTGGCCTAGGGCCTTTTCAGGACTTCATTAACATTCCATGAGTTGTCCTGCGTTTTCCCTGAGTCATTCCCAGCATGGCCTCCATTTTAGATTTCACTCGATATTAGACCCGATTTACCTAACTACACTGACTACCTAACTTTAAATCTGGCTTCATTCCCCCCTCTAATTTGGGAACTCCTTACTGCTGTAAGGAAGGGGGGCGAAGAAAATCTCTCTGGCTTCTTCAGGCTGAAAAGGGACGGTGTGGGGCAAGCAGTTTGGAGTCCCCCTTTAAAAATCGGGTCTATTGAGTGGGTCCATGATAGAAGTCTGATTGAGAAGTAATAGATTGGAAGGCCATTTGAGTGATGGGTGGTCTATAAGAGAAACAAGAATTCATTAGTACTGGAACCAGATTGATGCAGCAATAAATCCCATAGCACAGGAATATGCCAATGAGTATGATGGCAAAGACAAAGACTAACAATATTATCCACCAGGAAGTACCAAGAACCAGGAGCTAAGATATTGTTTCCATGACAAAGTTGCTGAGGACATGGCTTCTATCTGAGCATGTAAATCTTTAAGGATATTTGTCACATTGCCAGAATTGTCAGGGATGTAAACACAACATTTAACTTTTAGGGTTATAGATGTCCTTTTCCTTAAGATATAGTTTAATAACTTAATGTCATCTGACTTGCAAAATCCTTTTACTAGTATGACCTCTGTGTCTAATAGAGAAATCTTTAATTCTGTTACTTAGGGCTGGATAACCATACTAGCAAATAAAGGCCTTGAACTAAAAACTACTCTGGCAGTTCCTTTTGATAGTTATCAGGCATTCCTGTCTGAGAATCTCTTTTGAAGCCTCCAGTTTACTTATTTATGGAAGTTACATTTAACTATTATTTTATTTAAAATGCCCAGGAATAGCTGTGTTTTGGCTTTGACGGTCTTTGCTAAGTGTTTAAGATGAAGCAAGTCAAACTGACTTTTGTTTCTATCTATTGTTAACAGTCAGCTGAGTTTCCTTGGGCGTCCTCGGGAACTTACAGCAGCTTCTCAGATCTGCTAGTGCCATTTGTGCTAGGATGGGTCCAGGCCTTGCTTGACCATGTGGCTTCCCTCGGAAGCATCAGGATGTCTCCCTTTTCTGATGACCCTCCTCTTCACAGCAAATGCACTGATTGGCTTTCTGTCCTCCACTGGTCTCATTAATCTCCCTGATCGGGAGGTTATGTGGCCTAGAGTTGCAAAGCTCTTTGGAAAAGTCCCCAATCCCCTGACTCAGACTGACTCAGAGGGCAAGAGCCAAATTTTTAATTTTAAAACTTAATCTTAAACATCCAGCAAATAAGTTTTAACAGCCTTATATTAAGAGCACTGGGCTTTAATGTCTATCTCTCTATCCTGTAGGTGATAACTCCTTATCTTACAAAACCCAGGTTGTGAGTTCTTAAATCAGTACCTCTGCAAAACATTAACAGGCAATCTTTAAGCCATTTTGAAAACTACAAGATAAAATTATCAAGAGTAAAAACATATTTAGTTCATGTAATAGCTACCTTGAATTTTGGTGGAGTTATATATTATATCCCCTGTTTGAGATCCTAGTACTCTTGACAAAAAACAACTTTTGGACACAACTTTAAAAGTACTGAAATCTGGCCTACTTCTTCCATAGTCACTTTCACATGCAGTGGGATGGGACATAGAGCCTTATCTCAAGTAAGGTGGGGCTCTTCATAGGTCTTAAATACTATAGTTCTGAAACTGATCTTTGCTTTTTAAACATTATTTTACAAAGTCTACATAAATTGTTGTGAACTTGAGCAAACACAACATAATATCACATCTAAAACATGAATTAAAGAAAGGTTGAAAACTTTTAACCTTTTGTAGAAAAGTAGTAAAGTACTTTTGTGTTTTACAATAAAACCTTTACATAGATTAAGCCCTCATTAACTTAAAAATACACTTAAGTTGTATCTCAGTGTAAAAAGGTAACATAGAACTGTACATATCTTATGGATAACAAGCCCAGTTATAGAACATAAATGATTTAATTATATCTCCAACATGTCTTTCTTTTAAGCCTAAAATTACCATACAACTGCTCTTTCTAAGGCTTCTACCTAACAGACTTGTATACCTGGAAGATGTGAACACATTAATAGCACCAATTACATTGATTTTTTATATTAACCAAGTTTAGCTTTTAAAGAGATAACATAGCACAATTCTCTAAAACAATAGCACTTGTTTAACCAGCTGTTTAATTTCTTTAAGATTACTTTCTCAAAAACTTATTGTAAGCAACTTACACAGACCTTCTTTATATCATTTACTTAAACTCCTTTAATTACTTAATCATATAGACTCTTATCCAGAAACACATTTTTCCTCTATGAAATCCATACCTAGAACCTTTTAGTTTCTTTTTTATCTGTTAACCTCCTTCTGTTCACATTTTGAAACAATACTTGTAAATTTTGAATTTAATCAGATTATTTTATAGACATCAACATTTTGTTAGGTTTTATTTTTGAACACCTAGAAAAACTTACAATAAGCTTAATTTTAAAGACATCTTTACTTTCATCTGTTTACCTAATTTAAATTGAGCCATTTGAATCATGTGAGTCGAAGATATTTGGATCCATTTTTAAAATTTTTCATGAGCGCTCCTCATCTGTCAATTGTTATATCACTGCATGATATATGAACATACACACAGACATACTGACATACAACACGTAACACGAGTGTAACACAACACAATAGTAAAGGCCTTGTTGCTTTCTCAGGTGAAATCTCATTGCAATGTTTAAAAACTCCATAGTTGATCAAAAATAGAACTTATCAGAAAAAACATTAACTTGTCTGTAGGATCAAAATCATGAGCTCAAGAAAAAATACAGAATCTAAGAAAAAAGCAAAAGTCCTAGAAAAAATTGACTGGCCTGTAATTACTCTTTGGTTTAATCTAGTTTGAGTTCCCATAAAAAGACACTTTTACCCTTTTTTTTCCCTTGGGTCTCAGATCTGTCTCCTACTGAGTGCTCCAGGCTTCTTCTATTTGCATATCAGCTTAAGTCCTGGCTGAGGTCTGGGAAAACTGGAATTCTGAGCACAAACCTCATGCCTAAGGCATTTTAACCATAAGTCACAATTTCCAGGTTTGGATGTTGAAAATTATGAAACAAGTTTAAGATACAATTTATAAAATTTCATACCTTTACATTTTCCTACACTAGAAAAACTTGCTCACACAAAACTGAAAATAGGATCTTGCTTAATAATATAAGGCTACCATCAGAAGAGATCTCTTCAGCATCATTAAGCCACTTTCTTTGTTCTGAAGTTTCTAAAGTAGTACTAAGTTACATTACATCACCTGAAAAAAATCTTAAAAAGAGAACTACACACTACCATGTATATCCAAAATTAAGCTTTAAAAATTTCCAAGACTGTTGCTATTCAATGTTATTTCAATAAGCCAGACCAACGTCCCAATCCAACATTTTCTTTTTCTGAATCTTACACACTAAGGGGAACAGATACCAAATCATAATTTATTATCCTTGCCCAAATTAATGCACTGGTACACCTAGTGAAATCTTTTCAGGCTACCCAGTTCAAAATTGATGAAAAAATAAGACTGAATGATTGGGAGTTACTTGCCAACTTGGAAGTAGAGTTCTTTTAATTTTTTTTATCCTAAGTATCTAAGTTCTCTGGCATGAATTATCTGAAATCACAAACTAAACAATTACCTAACCCTAACTTTTAACTGCAAGATTGTGCAATGCTTCAAACTCATTTAGATACCAGATGTTACAATGAAACATCATCTTTTAGACACACATTTAGCCTAGATTATCCCCAAGAAACAATCAGACAACTAGATAAGAAAATATCTCTCCAGGTTTTGAACTTTCATTTAATTATGACTCCTATCAGTGGCACCATAGATTTCCCCATGAGTGGACCAGATGTTTTCACATAGGGGCAACTATAGGTGTAAAATCAAGGGCCTCAGTGTGACTGACTTTACTGCATTCAGGTGAAGTAATCCTTGCAGTGCAGGGAAAGAATGAGGAATTTCCCCAGAGCGAAGGTGGCTCTGGCAGCTGCTGGGAAATCCTCAGTCTCCCCTTTACTTATAGGATTAGCTCCTTTGGATAGACCCAATCCCAGGCAATCTGGCATATCTCCTAACTTATCCAGTAGCGTCAGTTTTTATCTGCCTTAGGTCTTGAAGGGGGAAGAGGGTATGTACTTTGATCGGCTCAAATTTTTCTCTTCTAGCAGATATCATAGCTAAGTCTACTTTACACTGTTGGCATAATTTAGGATTTTCCCTTAGAGCAACGAAAATCTGAACATACAGCACCTCACACCATTTCCTTTTTGTAAATTTTATCAAACTGTCCCAATTTTTCAATACGCAGGCTAGTGGTGCACCTGGCGTATTGGAGAGAGAGAAGCTCCCGTCTGAGTGAGAAGAAAACAGGACTCAGGCGCCCACGCTGCGCCAGAGAAAACTGTTCTCATTAGGGACGTCTCCCTAGGTTTGAGCTTCCTAAACGGTCCAGAAAACCCGTCTCTCACCTTGCTTTGCCAAGGGGTTTCTGGTCCCCTTTAGCAAAGTGCTAGGGTCTCAGTTTGCCCTGTGCCAGAGACCCTGGGAGGATTCAGACTTAAGGGCATTACTGTATCCTCCTGGCCACTAAAAACCCATTGGAAAAGAGAAACATGTTCTCTTTTGTTGCCTTTGCTCTGTGGACTAGCAGATTACCTGAGGAGTTGATTCTAAAAATGCCTCTCTAGCAGCTTAAAGAGAACACAGCTCATTTTAAACATTGGCGGTAAAACAGACTATTGAAAGTTACCTATGCACCTTAGGGAACCTGGGCAGGTCTTACTAATTATCTCATGCCTTTCTCAGTCTCAACCCGAATTGCTAACATTTCTGACCTGCAAAGGAAGGGGAGCATCCAGGAGGGATTGGATGCGGGGTTTGGAGTGTTGCATAGCCCATACGGAGGCAAATGTGATTGGGGCTTTCCCTCAGTGCCATTCATCTACCGATCACCCTAGATACCCCTGGGGGCTGTCGGGAGGAGGCTCAAGAGAAAGGAACCTTAAGAATCGTCTGAGAGTAGCCCAGACCAGAATTCCGCAGTTGTTCCAAACTCCTTCCCCCACCTCCACGCATCCGAGGCAGATCGGGATTCGGGACACCGTGTACTTACGCCAATTGCTCTCCGGGCCCAGACAGAAAAGTTGGAAGCGGCTTTGGCAGAACCCAACATGCCTGCTCTGTATTGAACAGGTGATTAAGAGCTGCCTAGGCCGAGAAACCTCTCACCCGAGTCTTGAAGAGTGGCGGCTGCACTAGTTGCGTTTAAGTAGCCGACGGGTGCCCACCTTACCCTCCAGAGAGAAAGAGAGAGAAAGATGCACCTCAAACAGACATGGGGTGCGTGCACTTACCTCGGTGTAGAATCTCGGTATGGGACCTCCAATATGAAACCGCTGTTGACCGGTGACGAGTTCTTGCTTCCCCAATGTTGAAGAATAACACCAGAAAGCACACACCGAGGCAAGGTCAGAGTAGAAATTAGAAATTTATTAAAGGACAGCAGAAAAGACTTCTCCTGGAGGAAGAAGGGGACCCAAGAGGTGGGAATCCAGTTAGCAGGCAAATGTATTTCCCTTTTTAGAGGTTTGGTGATGGAATGTAGGTTGGAGGGGTTAGGACACAGGTGGACCCAATTATCACCTTTTGGGATGGGCTTATCACTTCTCTAGGATGGGCTATCTCCAAATCTGTTGGGGGCTGATTCCTGAGCTCCATTAACAGTTCTTTGAGGTGGACTTTGGCCTAGGGCCTTTTCAGGACTTCATTAACATTCCATGAGTTGTCCTGCGTTTTCCCTGAGTCATTCCCAGCATGGCCTCCATTTTAGATTTCACTCGATATTAGACCCGATTTACCTAACTACACTGACTACCTAACTTTAAATCTGGCTTCACTACCACACAATTTATACTTTGCCTGATTTCCTAATGTCTCTATTGATTTCTGCTTCCCTACATATTATCCCAGTTCATTATTGTGACTGACTCTTCACATGTGCTGACATTTACATTCACTGTCTACCCGAAAGCCTATTGCTAAAGAACTTTTGGTCCCACTCTTATACTCACTCTTCTTTCTAAACCTACCGACTTTCGTCTTAATCGTACCGACTATCACTTTTTGACTGGATGTTCTCTTTGACATTCAATCATCCAAGGTACAAGGCAATTGTATATCGATTCATCTGAGACATCTGTGCAGAATATAATTCAAAGCTAAGTATCCCACTCAAAGGCCTAATGCCTTTCTGGGCTTCAAATCTTACCTGGATTTCTGTTTTCAAACTTATATTTCCCCTTATATTCTTGAAAATATTGCAGGTTCCCAATACCATTAATCATCTTGCACAATGATTCCGAACCCAAATAGAACCTGTTATTAACCGTAACCATATACTCTTTTCTCAATCTCACTTTACAGATTAGCAGGTACAGAGTTCGTCTTACAATACAGGAATGTAGGGGATCTTCCACCTGCTGAGAACCTAAAATGTCCATGCAGAAATGATCCCTGGATAAGATGTAGGCAGCTATTGAGGAACTAAGAGAGCAAAAGTCATCTTCCAATGCAAAAACCCTGGTCAGAATGAAGGGATGTGTCTGAATCAGCCTCTCTCTTCTTAATGTAGAGAAGATGGACCAAACCAGGCCTGTGTGGAGAGCTGTTCCTGGGTGCCTATGGTTTACATACCATTCTAACTTGTGAAAGTGTCACAGGAAGTAGGGGCAGCCTCCATCTCATGGGACACTTGGAAGCAACTGAAGCAATTGTTAGGACAAAGTGGTTGTCACGGCAGTGACCTCACTCAGTTCCTGAAAGAATTGACCTACTTAACTTCCTTGTTGATGGAACTCTCTGAACTTGGTATCCAGAAAGCCAGGCACCCAGAGCCAGTCCCAGTCCCCGTCCCAGTGGGCTCAATTGTTTGTATTTACCATGGACATAGTCAGTCTTTCTTGGTACCTACTGATGTGAGGATGGTCAAATGACAGAATAGCTATGAAGAGGGTCCTTTCCAGGGAAAGTAGGTAGTTGCTCACCACTGGCTGCTGGCAACTTCACTGAGTTGAAAAAGGAGACAAGATCTGAGACCGTACAGGCCATTTCGGGGGAACGAAGTATGGCTCACCAGTCAGAGGACACTCCATATAGTCAGAGACCTACTTGGGGGAAGGAGGTGCCTTTTTGAGTGTGGGTGTGAGTATGTGGTTTTGTCTCATGTTCTGAGAATAGGTAGGAAAGTCGGTTTGTTTGTTTTGGGGTAGACTGTTTCTTGTATGTCGTTTGGCAAGGCGAGTGTTTCTATGTCTGTGTATCTTACTGTGTCAGTGGTTGTAGACAATAGAAAAGAGAATGCATCAATGGATGTGTTGTGTCTAGTAGAAAGCTCCCAGCATTCATCCTGCCCAATGTATGAATAGAGAGTGGGCAGCCTTATTGATGTGCAACACCTATTATATTCCTAAGTTTCAGTTTTCTTCCTGAATTCTCTCAACTCTCCAGAATAGGCTCATGGTTTTGTGTCCAAGATATGTACCACCTCCAAGCTCTGTGAAATGGCCATGTACTGAATAGCTGAAGGAAATGTGATCATCTCAGAAAACTCAAATATCAGTGTGAATAGAAAAGTCTCAGTGGAGAAACCCTGCTTTGGGCCTTTTACTTACCTATTTTTCTGTTGCCCTGAATGTCAGAAAGGTCTTTGCCTCAGGTCACACTTTGTGAAGCCTGAAGAAAATAGTTTTCAAATGGAAATGAATGGGCATCACCTGTGGCTCTTTCCTTAATTGCTTTGGAAATGGATGTGTCTGAATCAGTATCTTGGCCCTGTGTCAGGTTGTGGCTTAGATTCTCAAACCAGATGGATCTAAAAAAGATGCCATGTGTGCATCCAAAACCAAAATGGCAAAAAGATCAGTTATAGTGGATGAAGCTTCTTGCCTTTCTCTATTAGTTTCCTGACATCCATCAAGTGAGAATAGGAATCCTTTGGGTAAAATTAGTACTTCAAAGCCCTGCAGAGGTGCTTGGGTTTCCTCATGACTCCAAATCACATAAAGAATCTATACCTGACTGTCAGTAGGCCTCAAATTGGAGAATCAGAGCAGTATTAAGAGCAGGCCTATTTGATCACTCCTGGTTCACAGGAAATGTGTCCCGGCCACAATGACTTTAGGCAAATGAGGGGCAAGAGAACGTATTTTGGACACTGTCTTTGGATGTGCCCCTCATGGAAACCTCCAGCCAGAGGTTATGATTAGTATCTATATGGAAGAATATGAGGGCTATGTGGAAGTGTTTTGGTTTTAATTGTGGTCATTAGTGTGGTGGTTGGAAAAGATGACTGGGTCCATCGGGGTTTAAACTCTGATGTGATTCCCCTTTGAGACTGCGTTGTGGAACTGACCTCAGAGAAGAATTGCCATGATTTGTGTTGGCATTTTTGGAGGCCACGCATGAGAGTCGCCCTTGGAAACTGAGATCTAGACCAAGGGCGGCTTTCACAGAGCACAGGGAATCTCAGCCATGATACCATATGATTTTATTCTGAAAGCCTTGGAATCCATAGTTGAGAGTCAAAACACACATGGACCTCACATTGTAGACCTCTATGTGCCTGGCTTCATGTAACCTTTTGCCCACTCTTTGGGAAGCCTTGCCTGTGAAATTTCTCCAGAGCTTTAATTGAAATGATCTTCCTCAACCTTTAATGGTTCCTGAATGAATGGAAACCCACAGTGCCTCCAACTTCATCCTTGAAAAATGGCTACATAAATACCATGACATTCTTGAAATTCCCTTGACCAGGTGGCACTGGAGAACCTTCGATGTCCTGTTGCTAATTCGAGTGTACAAGACAGTGCCTTGATTGACTGGGTTTCATGATAATGGTGTAGAACAGAGATGTCAGTACGTTGGAGCCTCCTGATTAGTGGTCATAGAACAGTGTTGTGCATGTGTGTGATAAAACATCTGTGGTGGGGCCATGTGGATCTGCCATTTACTTCCAAATGGGTTGCGACTGACATGGTGCAGCCAGCAGAACCTTGTATGTAAAGGCATCTTGTTATATGGAGAAATTTCAGGGCAATGTTCAGAATCAGGTTGCTATGGTCAAGGGGGCAACCTATGTGTGATAGAAGCCTATTTGGTGCATTCTCCTGCAGACCCTGACACACGACACATTACAGAACTCCCTCCAGCACTGTGTCCCAGTTGAACTTTTTGTTTTTCGAGAAGCAAATACCAAACTCCCAATGCAGCAGCAAGAAACACCACAAAAAGTGGAGGATGACCAAATAGCTTCACAGTCAACACGGAGAGACACTTAGCTCCCAGTGGCCACAGATATCTATAAAGAGAGAATTCACCACTGCTGCCTAATGTTCATTGGAATATAAGAGACCATGTCCTCCAGGTCACATATATGCAGACCCAGCGTTGATGGTCTCACTACAAAGGAAGATAAAGCTCCTGACAACAACATATATTTCAAGTGCCCAACCTCAGAGGAAGTTTCTCAAGAAGTCTTTAGGCCAACAGAGCTCCATGATTGTGGAGTTTTATCCTGTCCCTTACTTTTGGAAACTCCTCTTGCACCTCCAAAGTTGTGAACTCCTGAGCAATTTCCATTCCAGATATGTATTCACAAATTTAATAACTCTTCTCCTCTAATTGTGTCTTAATTGGGGCGAAGTTAATGTCAAGTAATTGTTCTGGATGAGAGTGGGTGGATTTTTGTGTAGCACATATTTGCATACACATTGGATTCATTTTCCAATTTTCCATTTGAAATACTGAAACACTGACACTACCCCATACCCTACTAAACTCTGTCTACTAATCCTAATATGATGGAGAAAAATAACCCAAACAGAATTGAAATACAAGCAGTACAGAAAAGGCACAGTGTATAGTTGGACTTGCCTTTTGCATTATATAGAGTAGGAGTTATAAATCTACTCATTTTTTTGTTGAAATAGTTCTCAATGTGTTTTTAAAGTTGACAAATATATGAATTCCTGTCTCCCTTTCGCTGTAGCGTATTCAGCACATGTATTTTTATAAGCACATGTATAATCCTACCTGGTACCACATGTACACTATTGTGTGGTCCCTGAATAGGCAGATACAAATTGTGAGAAGAGATCACTCCTCCTAAACGCTGTTGGAACTGAACATTCACCCTATGGGTGAGCTTCCTAGCTGAACATTATATATAAATCCATGTTCAGTAAAATGAATATTTTTGATCTGTGGATAATATATATTTCATGGTGAATTTCAATTGGTATATAGTGCTAATTTTTAATATCTGTGTGTGTTTATATATATATATATATATATATATATATATATATATATATATATGTATATATACTCTCCAGATTTTTCAAAATATGAAATATATGTGTCTTATTATACATTTTCTAAATTCATTCATATTCATGTATGTGGATTTATAATAATCTTTTCACAAGATTATTTTCAGAAATATTCATCCACCTGGAATACCTATTTGTTTCCAACACTGAAAACTAACTTAAGTGAATGGTGTATACAAATCCTAATATTTCTACAGTAACTGACTCAGTTTAACATCAATGCAAGTAGACTCCTATGAGACATGATGTGTATTTTGAAGTTCATTTTTTTCAACACTTGTACATTACTATTTCTTTAGTTCATGCACATCATTGGATATATATTTCATCCATAAGTTTGCAATTTTATTGGCATTTGTTTCACTTTCAATCACTTTCTACTTCAGAACACATATATTTCTCCATGTTTCTTGACTGGTCTTTTCATGAGAATTCTTTCCAAACACATTATTTTTGATTTTCATAATTACTTTTGAAGGAAATCTCACACACCCTAGATAATGAACCATAACCATAATATTACCATTAGATTTATAACTGGTTGGAATGAATGATTGTATATCAATAAATGATTTCTTATATATTTTCAGATATCAATTCAATACATTATTTAAAGTGGAACCTGTTATATTATTTAAACACAGTATTGTCTATTCATGCATTATCTCTATATCCATAGACACAGGGTACACGTCTTTATAACCCCAATACTAATTATTAGGTCTTGAAAATATTCCTCCCAGAAATGGTGGAAGAAATACTCATGTCACCTGACCTACATATACATTTTATCACAGTAATATTCTGGACACAAAAAGCAAAGTTCACACTAATGATTGTACCAATGGAATGGTCGAGTGAGCATTTTAGGAAGAGACCACCAAGAGACTGTCTCATGCAACAGCAAAGTGTGTATTGGGGGTCCAGCATGCTGCAGCTCAGAGCTCACTTGAATTTAGCAGAGAGCCCTGAGAATAGCTTAAGCAGAGCTTATGTACTTTCTTTGGAGAAGGCAGGGTGTGAAGTTTATTGATGGGTCAGGGTGAGTGGGCGGTTTGCTTGCAAATGTGTGAGGGAGTACATTCTGCAGTTTGGCAGTTGGGGACAACACATTCTGGGAACAAGATTAGCAAACAGTTCTCAAGATTTCAACAGTGTTTTGTTAAGCATACAGAAAAACAGGAAGTGACAAGTACCTATTTAATAAACCTTTCATTTCCCACTTCTTGTTCTGGTTACTTTTAATCAAAAAAGTGATCATTGGGGGGTGTCACATTTTATGTCTGCTAGTGAGTTATATTGTTGTCTGATTACCATAAGTTTAACTTGTCCAATTTGAGCTTGGAGAAAGGAAACTACACGGTTGAGCAAACAGGGCCCTACAGTTAGCAATAACATGAGGATTATTAATGGACTGGCCAAGGCAGATAAAAGCGTAGTTAACCCAAGGGACTGTGTGAACCAAGACTCAAACCACGCTTTTTGGGCCTCTGTCTCTCGTTGACGCTCTTCAAGGCGTTTTCTTAATTTACTCATAGATTCTTTTACAACTCCAGTATTGTCAGCATGAAAAAAATTTCTTCCCTCATTGCAGCACAAAGGCCCCCTCTCTCATGAAGAGGAGGTCCAACCGTCGCCTATTCTGTGAAACTACTTCGGAGAGAGAGGTTAAAGATTCCTGTAAAGCTGGGATTGAGGTTTTTAATATCTTTAAGCTTTGGTCTATTGCTGCTTCTCATTGAGTCATTTGTTGTGTCCCATGGACTAGGTCAGTGGTTCCTGTGCCCACACCTGCAGCAACTCTTATTCCAAATAGGATGGCTAAAGTGAGGGATACAGGTTCCCAGCGGAACCGGGTTTTATGCCCCCCCCATTTGAACTTTAAATGAACCTGTGTCATGATAGAGCACTCTGGGAAACATCTGCACCATTACATAATTAATCACATCTATTGACCATTTTATGAACACATAAACAATAATTAAGTATATAGAATTATACTGTTGAAGGAACAGACAAGGAAAGGCACCTAAGATAGCACCGAAGCTAGGGAAGCAGTCCTATTTGGTTGCAAAAGAATGTAGAGAGCATTGCTTCTGTTGTAATCAATTAATCCTCTGAACCCCAAGTTTAGGTTGTTTCAGAATTTTGTAGCCAACATGTAAGGGAATGGGCTCAGAATATCACAGTCTGCAGAAGTTCACAAAAAGCAGTTTTTGTTTCTGTTTTATTTCTTCTATTTTGGCAAGTTAACTTTTTAAGGACACCTGGGAGGGGGAGAGCTTTTGTCTTCTCTTTTTTTTTCTCCCTGCCAGCTGTTAAAATGGAGCCCAGTTGGTAACTTCTTTATCTTAGAAATGTAGCAATCTCTGTGAAGCTCCAGCTCAAGTCCAGAGGCCTTGTTCACATATTTTGTGAAAAACTAGTATGGGGTGTCTAGCTTAGGAGTGCTGATTTTTCCAGCCAGTGGCAACTAGAACAGGGCAACAAGAAAAGAGGAAGTTTATCTACATTGAACTCTTTCATAGGGATTATTTTGCTGAAAGTCCTAAAGTGAGTCATGGTGAAGACTTCTGGAGAAGGTCACTTAAGAATTTTCTGTGGTCTTGGTACAGAGGGGGAAGAGTGGAAGGCAGGGGGTGAGAGCAGCTCCATGGATCTGAGAATGAGGAAGGAGAGATTAAAAGACTAATGGGAAAGGGGTTTGGGATTTTGCTAGCAAAAAAAACTTGAGCAGTAGAGCAAGTAGAGCAGAGGGGAAGATGGGAGTGAGTATCTCAAAAAGCCTGTGAGGGATTTTAAATTCTTAGTAACCTGTATTCAGTGTTGACAATGCAACTTTAAAGGTAATTTTTATTACATCTTGGATAGGGGTCTGAGGGCTCTTCTCAGCTGGTTTGAGCTTTGGGTTAGCAGGTAAGAGGACCTGTTGGGACCCATTGTGGGCACTGACAGAAGAATAGAGGAGTGTCTGGGTTTAGGGGTACCTAAGTACCTGCTACCTCAGCAAGGGGGCAATGGTCTGAGAAAGGGTAGAGGTTTGGGTTTTTGATCTAGTAATTGGAGGGGAGAAATCAAATTCCTGAGGTGAAAGTGACAGCAGAGAGTCTGGAGCAGAAATCTGAGGCTGAGGATCTATTAGAGAAGCATAGTTCAGGATGTGAGCAAAGGAGGAAAAAGGCCTGCACATAGGGGAATTTCCTTCAACCCTTTTGAGCACTTGCCGAAGTTAAAAAGTCCATGCAGAATTTGAGGATCTAGAGACCCCTCTGAGGGACATGGATTTTGGTTGTCTAATTGGTAATATGGCCAATGCTGTGTACTGAATTTGATGAGGAGTTTGGGTTCCAGCAGGCAGCCCCTGTATGCTCAGATCGCCATGACTTACAGAAGAAGTCGGCTTTTCCCCACACAGCCATGGCTGTTTGTGGATTTGATAGTCCGCCGGGCAAACATAGTAATCTAGGCTAGCCAAACTGCATCTGGCTCACGTGTCCCTACATCCATAATGGTGGTTTCCATTACCTATGGTACGAAAGTGATTTAATGGAATTTTAGTGGAATCCTGTTCATCAGGGCTATCCCAATATGAAAGACCTATAGGTAGCTGACAAATGTCTGGGTGGAGGGATGGCCACCCGGTCCCTCAGTGGGCTGTATTCGAGGTAGACCATACTTGTTGTCTAGTAGGATTTTTGATCAGCCATCGCTGCT